>NC_056725.1:1708378438-1708488438 GCF_019279795.1 Protopterus annectens
AAGAGGAAAAGGGACAAGGTTTCTATTCCAGGCTTTTCCTGGCACCCAAAAAAGACAAATCATGCAGTCCAATTCTGGACCTGTCCACTCTAAACACCTTTCTGGACATTCCAAAATTCAAGATGCTGACTCTTTAACAGTTACTTCCTATGCTAGGCAAAGATGCCTGGTTGGCAACTCTAGATTTAAAAGAAGCTAACCTGCATATCCCAATCAGGGAATCTTGCAGAAGATACCTACGCTTCATAGCAGGCCACTTTCATTATCAGTTGTCTGCACTGCCCTTTGGCTTGTCTACTGCACCCAGGGTATTCACAAAGTGCCTGGCTCCAGTAATTGCATTTTGCAGGCAAAGAAATATACAAATATATCCTTACCTGGATGATTGTCTAATTTGGGCAGAAAACCAGGCCATACTTCTAAACCATCTGGCGTTTGTAAAAAGGTTTCTAACTTGTCTGGGGTACACCATAAACGAAAAGAAATCACAACTGGTACCCTTTCAACAGATTACTTTCCTGAGTGCAAGCTTAAATACAACTGCTCAGATGGCTTTCCTCGCGCCAGAAAAGCAAATTCATTTGGTAACTTACTTCAAACAAGTGGCCACAAAAACCCTGCTATCTGCAAGACAAATACTGCAAGCCTTGGGGTTCATGGCCTCCTGCATTCTTCTAATTCCATATGCAAGACTGCATATGAGGAGACTTCAATGCTACTTAAAAAGTCTATGGAGTCAACATTGTTACAGCCTGGAAACAATGATTCCTATCATAACTTGCCTAAGCCTCGAGTTCCTATGGTGGGCAGAGGCCTGCCACCAAAACAAGGGACTGCCATTCACACTACCCCCTGCCACCCAAACCCTAACTACAGATGCATCAGACTATGCATGGGGGGCTCACCTGGCAGGGAATTGCATTCAGGGCAAATGGAACCCAAATCAAATGCACCTACATATCAGTCAAAAAGAAATGTTAGCTGTACAGAATGCTCTGACAGCCTTCAAGGACTACATTCTTACAGGACAACTAATGGTAAAGACGGACAACACCACGGTTATGTGGTACATAAACAAGCAGGGGGGTACACATTCCTACCCCCTCTGCAGACTAGCCATGGCATTGTGGAACACGGCCTTGAGCTACCAAGTGCAACTACAAGCTCAATTCCTGCCAGGAAAATTGAATACATTGGCTGATGGACTAAGCAGAAATCTCATGGATCCACACGAGTGGAAACTGGAACCACGGATTTTCAACATGTTGACAAGCAAATGGGGGAGCCCAGACATAGATCTGTTTGCCTCCCCCCAGAACTACCAGTTGGCCAAATTTTGCACAAGGACTCCCCACAAAAAGCCTGGAAAGTGGATGCTCTGTCCTTCAGCTGGAAAAACCTGTCAGTCTACGCCTTTCTCCCCCTGCCTCTGCTCTCCAAAGTTCTGCTAAAAGTCAAACAGGACAAACCAAGAATGATTTTCATTGCCCCAGACTGGCCACGCCAACACTGGTACCCACTCCTGCGCAATGTGTCACAAATATCTCCATGGCACCTGCCTCAGACACCTTCCATGCTGTCTCAGCAGGACAACCAAATTCTGCACCCTCAGCTCCCAACATTGAACCTTGCAGCTTGGCTAATCACTTAAATTCACCCTTAGCATCCCTCAGCAAACCTGTGATGGATGTCATCTTGGAGGCGAGAAGACCTAGTACTAGAAAATCTTATGCTGACAAATGGAAAAGATTCTGTGCCTGGAACCAGTCTTTAGGGATGAGTACAGCAGCGCCCAGTTTACATCAGATTTTGCAATACTTAACTTTGATGCTTCACAAGGGCCTGTCTTTTTCCTCTATTAAAATCCACGCTTCAGCTATTTCAGCTCACTATAACACAGAACCACCCCTCTTTTCTCATCCCCTGCTCAAGCAGTATCTCAGAGGGGCAAAGAACTTGAGACCACCCAGGAGAGCTCCTACCCCTGCCTGGGACCTTAACTTTGTTTTGGAGAAGCTCACTTTACCTCCTTTCGAGCCAGCTGCTACTGCAGACTTAAAATTTCTTTCTTGGTAAACAGCCTTCCTTTTAGCAATCACTTCAGCTAGAAGGATATCTGAATTACAGGCCCTTATGGCAGTGGAGCCTTTCATCATCTTTCATGCGGACAGGGTATCTCTGAGGATCAATCCATCCTTCATGCCCAAGGTGGTTTCCAGTGTGGCTCTTAACCAGTCCATTCATTTGCCAACGTTCTATCCCAGTCCACAGAACAAAGGGGAACAGATTCTGCATTCCTTGGACGTGCACAGACAACTTCGATTCTACTTGGACAGAACTAAATTTCTAAGAAAATCTGAACAATTGCTAGTGGCATTTGCTGCTGGGGCATAGGGGAAGGCTTTTTCAAAACAAACCATTTCTAAATGGATAAGCCATTGCATTCATTTCTACTATAAGCACCATGGAAAACCTATCCCCCCAGGGGATCAGATCTCATTCCACCAGGGCTGCATCTACTTCTGCAGCCTTTCTCAGAGGTGTTCCTACCAGAGATATTCTAGAAGCTGCTACCTGGAGCTCTGTACATACTTTCACCAAGTATTATCATTTACCAATTTTCTCTAAATCCAGAGCTGGCTTTGCCACTGTTGTCGTGCAGGGCCTTATAGCTGGTCCTAATGCTGTATAAATCCATCCTCCCAACCATAGCTTTTGGAATCTACCCAAATGTAATGACTGGAACAGTGAAACACAAAGAACATAGTACAGTTGTGTACACTTACCATAAATGTAGATGTTCAAGTGTATTCACTGTTGTAGTCCTGGTTACCCTCCAGCCAGCCCCGTTTTTCCTCTTACTATACCTCTACTTTCTTTTACTATGTTTAAAAGGCTTTTTGGTGTAGTTGCTTTTGGTTGGAGGTATATTTTTTGTGTTTTTAATTTTATTTGCTCCCCGTTTGGGGGGCACCTGACATCTGGGGCAAGAAAAACTGATGTAATGATGTAGTCTGCATGCTTCATACCCCTGATGACCTGATGTCATGGAAGAAGGGACAGCAACCGACGTAGGACCCATGACTTTGTTAATCAGGCCAACTGAGGGCAACCTGCCAGCAGATTACCCAAATGTAATGACTGCAACAGTGAATACACTCTAACATCTACATTTATGTAAGTGTACACAACTGTACTTTGCAGCTGCTTAGACATACCCGTTTCAGTTTCACCCTTATTTGTGGAAAACACTGTGGTTCAAGGACACTACAGTAAAGGAGTGCCTGCTTCCATTGTTTGTCACCACTGCAGAGATCTGTTTCCCAGCAGAGTTCACAAAGCATTATCTTATCAGCTGCAAAGCAGGAGTCAAGCTTTCTTTGATACCTCTGTATTCACTAGTCGCCTTTCTGAGCCTGTGTTGTCAGGCTGTTCTCTGGTTTCTTCTTACCCTGGTAGATTATTGCTTGGTATTTAGCCCACTTATTGACCCCCCCCCCCAGGAGGGTCCTTAATGTTAGGTATAACAGATGCAGTGTTCATTGTAAATATTATTACTGCAATATTCTTCATTATCCGTGGGACTCGTATGTAGGTTGAGGTCCGCCCTTCTGGTTTGACTTCCAGAACTTTCAGATGTCCTCCGTGTGAACTCCTTTTCTTGCCTGGGAGATTGGTGCCATGTACGACTGATAGGGGAGAGCAGCCCACGCAAATGTCAGTCCTTTTCTTTCCCAGTAAAATGATCATTTGTCAGTGCATCTGTCTGTTGGTCCCTCCCAGGTGACTTCCAAATGATAATTACCTAATTTGGGAACCTATTTCTAGTTAGTCTTATTATTTTGTAGCTTTTACAGTCTGTTGTGAACATATGTTTTTCTGAGACCCATTGTATCACAGGAAAAAAACTTGCTAGCAGTTGAATAGGTGTAGCTTTGAAGACAGATTCCACCTTATGATAATCATCTAGACTGCATTTTTTTTTTTTTACTGAGGGAGATCACCTTGTCTTCTGTTGTCAGTATTGCACAGCCTCCAAAAAAAAAATCTTTCTTTGGCCCATAACCTTAATATTCAAGCCTTTTGAGACATGTAATGCTGTTTGTGATTGTGAAGTGAGCATCCTCCCGTGAAGAACCTTCTTTTAATGTCCAGAAACAGAAACCTCCTTGAAGGAGTACAGGCATAGGCATGTAAAGATGGGGAAACTGTATAATTTAGTGGCTAAAGAATAGGTACACAGACATCAAGAGCCCTTACTAACCTACCAAGTCTTGGACTTTGGTTTCATTGAGACATTGCTGCCCACCCTATGGCCTATTACATTTTGAGCCCCTTTGGAGGCAGACAGTGGGAGACTTTGCATTGCTCGTAGCTAAGCCTCATTGGGTGGACATCAGTTTATGGGCACGGGGTTTACCCCAACTGGAGATCCCAGCTATCCTAGTTTGAGGCTTCAGAAGGGCCAGTTTTAATTCCATTCTATGGGTGGGGTCGGTTGGGGTCTGCCTGCTTAGAAGAACCTACATTCTAGACTTTAAGGGGAGACATTCAAAGACTGCATAAATGCCCCAGCCTGTACACCAGTTTAACTTCAGAAGGTGCACTGAGGAATATGTGGTTGTGTGACCCAGAATCGATCCAAAAATCTCCCAGCCATTGATGTCCAGAGTGGCTACTTCTACCAAAATGAAGGGGAGTCATCTCCCTAGACTCTGACTTGGATGAGGAAGACATGGCATATTCTATACTGATTTTCAGTCCCTTAGAGTCTGACATGGATGAGAAAGAAATCATTTTATCAGGATCTCTTCCAAAGGCTGTTGTTTTTAGGGAAGTATTACATTTGTTGAGGGGGCATTTCATTTTAGGATTAGAGAAGTTATCATACTGTCATAAAAGGTACCTGGACCTCATGGGTATGAAAGAGTCCAGACTGGTGTCTGTTCCATCCGTATTCCATGTGTTTGGGGATGCTTTTTGGGATTGCATCACCAAAATCAGATTCCTAGCTTCCTATTCCTAAGCCATGCATGTTTTGTAGTGTTCAGGATACTTGCAAGTACCTTTACAAAACCCTAGTAACTGATTCACTGTGGTTTCTGTGGATGCAGTTGGGCAGTATAGAATGACTGTAGGGCTCAAAACCCTACCCAGCTATAAGGGGAGTAAGGAGTTGGACTATTTGTGAAAGGAAGTTTATACATATGCTGCACTGGCCATTAGAACAGTAAACTACCAAATGCACATTGTTAAATGTCAGCAAGACCATCAAGCATGTATGCAGCTACGGGGCCAAGATGGGCAGAATGCATTGAGTATCGTAGATGGCCCTTACGTGCAATTAAATGTGGTTATGATGCAGTAACAAGGGCACTCATATTATAGGCAGGCTTGGTTTAAGATCTACCCTGTCCTAGGTGGTAGGGGACATTTAGTGAATGTCTGCCACTTAAACAAGGATATATTGTTTGTACACCCTTCTAAAGAATATTTAAAGTAGCTAGAGAAGAAGAGGAACACAGTGGAGTCCGTCATATAGCTCCTTTCAATTCCAAAATTTGTTTTAAACTACCCTGCAAGGCAAGTAGCCTTTCTATAGAAAACATTCTAAGGTGAATCATTTCAGGCAGTCTCTGAAGCTAAGCAAGCCAGTAGATGTGACAGATGCAGGAAAAGGGCAACAAGTACTGTTTTCCCACCCATTGTGGTAGTGGATAGTGCAGATAATACCACTAATTCTCTCTCTTCTTCCCCAGTCATCTGCGGAGGTGACTATATTACATCATAGCAAGATTGTTCCAACTGACAATAGATAAATGGGTTTAGATTACTTCTGCAGGCCACAAAATAGAATCAAGGCATTCCCTATTAATTTGGCACAGCCAGTCCTAGTTCAGCATTTACAGTAGGACACCATAGAAATAATCCCTTTTGAGGAACTAGGAAAGACTGCTTATCCTGAAAAAGGCTTGTCCCATGAGGCCTTTGCTAAACCTATGCTGCCTGAACAAGTTTTTCATAAAGGTAGTCTGACAAAAAATATGTAATCCAATCTTGACTACATTCTTACCCTTGGGTTCGGAGCTGAACCTCGGCTCTGACTCACTCTAGCTCGAAGTCTTCAATTGGCTCGTGGCTAAGAGGTATCCCATTCTGCAACGCGCCTATCCCCAGATCTCATTTGCCACTCGTATAGCTCGGATGTGGTCTTGCTCTTGTCTAAGTATAATTTTTCGATTTATTTCTGTGTTGTAGCTCCAAAAGCTATTTTCATAGCTGGTGTGTGTGTATTGCTTCTACTGGTTGTGTGGCCTGTTCTGTTGGCCCCCTTTTTTTTTTCTTGGTATCACGTTCCTTTTTTGGTGTCTACGGGGTAGGCCTGTTTCAGTTAGAGGACCTAGTCCTCCTCTGTATTTTTGTAGTATACCCTTTAGCTGGTTTTGTTGTGTGCCTGTTCTGATGTTTTTTTTTTTTTCCTGCCTATTCCCTGGGCTAGGCCCGTTTAACGTAGAGGGCCTAGTCCTCCCTGTGGTTATCCCACAGTCTCTAGGCCGTTTTCAGTTAGAGGCTCTAGTTTCCCATGCTCTATCGTTGGTTATTTTTGGTGAAGGTGTCCTACTGTTTTTCCCTGTGTGTTTGTTTTTTTCTGTCAGCATGTCAGAGGATTCTAAAGAGCACAGGCCTTCGAGCTTTAAAAAGTGTGTGAAATGTAATGATAAGATGTCACTGACTGATGGGCACTCAGCTTACGTGTATTGCTTGGAGTCTATTCATCTCCAAGAATCCTGCTTGTTCTGCCACGCTTTCAGTCCCCATGTGCTGCAAGAGAGGAAGAACAAGCTTATTTTAAAAGGATTGCTGAAACCTTCCTTTGAAGAAGACTTGGAGAGGTCTTCTAGTTCCAGATCCTCTCCTTCCAAACCGGACAAAAAAACAAACAAAAAATCCTCAAAGAAACGCTCTCCGGCTCCGTCAGTTTCCTCGGAGCTGCCAGAGAAAATCACCAGAACTATAGTTGCTTCTTCAGGGCCAACAGAAAGCCGAGCATCTATTATGTCGACATCGACTCCCAGTCTCTTGGAGCCGGTGACAGATTTTCCAGTTCGGAGCTGGTCTCCAGTTTTTCGACCGGTTTCTTCGACTCACAGGTCTCCCTCTGCAGGGAGATCCAGATCCCCGACCGTATCCTCTAGGTCCTCTAGGACCCTTTCCGATGATGATGTCGATAGAGTGGTGAAGAAACTGCTCCAGTCATCAGTGCTGGCTAAATTGCTTTTGGCTCCGGCCCAGTCGGCTCCAGAGCCCATCATCTCTTCATCTTTGGCTGTTCCTCCTCCGAGCCTTTCTTCGGAGCCAGAGCTGTCGGTTCCGTCGGACGCCGTGAAGTCGGTTCCAGTAGCCCTTTCTGTCATCTTGGCTCCGATCTCTGCTCCGACCCAGTCAACACCATCCACAGGGTCCAGGATTCACAGTTCACCGGTTGGACTCGAGAGGTAGGTCTCTGATTGATCTTCTTCGACTCCTAGCCTTCCTCTCGGTGCTTCGGCTCGGGTGAGCATGGGCCTGACATCGGCTTCAGACCTCATCTCCTCGGCTCTGAGGGCTACTACCGTATCTTCCACGGTTAGTCGACCTTCAGAGCTGGGGGGGGATCAGCTTTCGAGGTCATTAGGAGTGTGCTGGCCAGGTCATCAGCTGCATCTTACGGCACCGACACTCTTCCCCCTCCAGCACCAATATCAGTCTCATATCACCCTCTATCCAGGGACAGCGGAAACCCAAGGCCTCAGGATACCTCCGTGAGTGGTCCCCAACTTTCTGAGGCCTCCCCAGAGTTTTTGCCTGAGGAGCCCCCCAGAAAGAGAGTGTGCAAGAGGAAGCACATTGACTCCCAAGATGAGTCTCTTACATCTGACACCGACCTCGAGGAGTCAGAGGGGTCCCCCAAGTAGTCTTCTGACAAGATCTCTTTCTCAGATATCCTGGAAATATTGAGACAGAGAGGTGACGGGCCCTCCAAAGCCCCTTCTGAGGAGGAGTGGGTTTCCTGAAGGCCTTAGGGTCTCAACTCTCCACCTCTTGGGTTTCTCCCCCATTCGACAAGCTCCTGGACCTCATTTGTCAAAAGGTGTGGGAAACTCCAGACACTGTGGAACTGGTCCCTAGGAGACCCAACAAGTTTTTGTCCGCTCCCCCTTACAGAGAATTTCTTACGAAAGGCGTTCCAGTAGATGCCATGGTGGTGGCAGCAACCACCAAGAAGGAATTTGCAGAAACTTCATCTACTGTCCATCCCGCTAACAAGGAGTCTAGGGCTATGGACAGGTATGGGAAGCGTGTGCTCTCTTCAGCGGCCTTTACACTGCGGTCGCGGAACTATTTGTTGCATTTTACATGGCTCCAGAGAGATCTCCTAAAAGAGCTGGGAGATTCTCTACAGGATAACATTTCTGATGCTGTGGCTCAGAAGGTCAGTGCTCAGATGTCTACCCTAAATTCTATTGCCAACTCCTCCATGAGGCTGATCTCTTACGCAGCCAATGGAGCGAGCAGGGCTACGGGTTCCGGAGTCTCTCTTAGGAGACGCTCCTGGATGTGCCTGTGCAACTTCGCGGAGGCTTTCAAGTCTACTTTCATCAACGCCCCCTTTGACGGTTCATCCTTATTTGGAACCAAGGTGAAGGACACCCTCACTAGGTGCGAGCAGGAAGGAAAAACTCTGTCTACCATGGGAGTCTGTTTTTCCATGCCTTCTATTAGACCTTACCCCAAGGACCAGAAGGGTGGAAAAATGTGGTTCCGAAAGTCGCAGAGGTTTTTTCACGACGCACAGAGTGATTCCCCCCTCCAGAGGCAGAGGAGGGGGTGAAAATTCAGGTAGATACCGCCCTAGAGGCAGAGGAGGCCCGCGTAACCAGGGGGTCCACAATTCCTTTCGTGGTTCTCCCTAAGCCCGCGTAACCAGGGGGTCCACAATTCCTTTCGTGGTTCTCCCTACCAGTGCACATGAGAGGATGCCCGACTGTGCGTCTCTGGAGCCAGTCGGGGGTCGCATTTCTCTATACCCAGAAGCCTGGCGAGACATCACCCAAGACGAGTGGGTATTAGAGATAATTTCCAGAGGTTATTATATTCCCCTTCTTTCTTATCCCCCTCCAAACAAAAGAATCTCAGACGTTCCACCCAGTCAAAGGGGTTCCGCAACTTTAGAAGTATAAAAGTAGCTGTCAAAGGGAGCCATCCAGCCTGTCCCCTTAGACCAGGTAGGATTAGGGACTTACTCCAGATTCTTTTTGGTGCAGATAAGAACAGGGAACCTGAGAGCCATCTTGGATCTCAGCCGTTTGAACCTTCATGTAGAGAAGTCCAAGTTCCACATGGTCACGTTACAGTCAATTCTCCTGTTATTAGGGAAAGATGTGTGGATGTGCTCCATCGACCTCAAAGATTCTTACTACCATATCAAGATGGACAGGACATCCAGAAGTCACTTACGCTTCCAACTGGGAGCCAGTCATTTTCAGTTTTGCGCCCTGCCCTTTGGTCTCACCACAGCCCCCAGAGTGTTCACCAAATGCATGGCAGTGGTTACCTTTATCGGCACCGAATTAGACACGGTACTCATGAGGGCGTTCCTACCAGGAGAGAATTCAAGCTTTAGAGCAGCAGGTCTACGCTTTGCTACCGTTGAAGAAGGTCAAGGCAAAAGTGGTCCACAAGTTATTAGGGATCATGGCTGCCACGATTATGCTAGTTCCTCTTGCAAGACTACACATGAGGCTTCTTCAGTGGCTACTTTTTGCCCAATGGTCTCTACAGCATCTCCCACGTTAACGTCTTATTCTGGGTACAGACAAGTGCAAGCAGGATCTGCGCTGGTGGCTTCAGACCAGCAATCTCAACTCGGGCATACCTTTCGTTCTTCCTTCTCCAGTTGCCACTGTGACCACGGATGCCTCCCAGGTCGGGGGGGGCATTATCTCGGCAGGGCAGTCCAAGGCACATGGCAAGAGCACGAGACCCGTTTGCATATCAATGTCTTGGAGATGAGACTGGCGCTATTAGCGTTGCAAGCACTTCAGGGCTTTCTTCCTCATGGGACAATTGCAATCCACTCAGACAACATGTCAGTGGTATGGTATCTGAACAAACAGGGAGGAACCAGGTCGTATCCCCTTTGCAGAGAGGCACTTCGAGTATGGCAGTGGGCAGTATCTTCCTGACGCTCTCTAGTGGCAAAGCACATACCGGGAAAGTCCAACGTGATTGCCGACAGGCTGAGCAGAGCTATTCTGATGCCTCACGAGTGGTCCCTGAACGAACAAGTGGCGGAGCAGATTTTCTGCAGATGGGGTCAGCCTTGCTACGATCTATTTGCCAGCCCCAATGCAGCAACTACTTCACCCTTATCCCCCCGAAGGGGGAGGCACCAGGGACGGTCTAGTTCACGATTGGCCCGCCAGTCTTCTCTATGCCTTCCCGCCAGTCCCCCTGATAAAGGTTATTCAGAAAGCACAATCCTTGGGAAGCAAGATGATACTGATTGCACCACACTGGCCTCGTCAGATTTGGTTTTCTTTTCTCCACCCTTATCTAATGGACGATCCGTGGATTCTGGACCCATAGCCAGATCTGTTGACTCATATGTCAGGACAGTTCCATCCCTCTATTCAGACCCTCAAGTTGACAGCATGGCTGCTCCAATTCCATCCCTAGTCAGGCTTCATAATTTTTCCCCGGAGGTGGTTCATATTCTGTCTTCCTGCCACAAGTCTTCTACTAGGAAGATTTATTCCAGTAAGTGGAAAATATTCTCCATTTGGGCTCATGAAAGGCAGGTTGATCCCTATACAGCTCCCATTTCATCAGTTTTAGAATTTCTTTCTCAACTCTTCAGCCAGGGATCAGCTGCGGCAACTATCAAAGTGCATGGCAGCCATTTCTACTTTCATGTTGCTAATGAACCCAATCTAATGGCGCACAGACTTTGTAGGGCTTTTCTGAAAGGGACGATGCTACTTCGACCTCCAGTCTTTGATCCTGTAATGCCATGGGACCTCAATTTTGTGTTACAACGGCTTACCTTGCCTCCTTTTGAGCCCACAGCAATTTGTGACATTAAATTTTTGTCTTGGAAGACTATCTTTTTGATCGCCATCACTTTCGCTAGGCGGGTCTCTGAACTCCAAGCTTTATCGGTTCGGCCCCCTTACTTGGTATTTCACAGGGATAGGGTTTCTCTAAGACCTAATCCTTCCTTTATGCCTAAGGTTGCTTCGGTTGTCAACCTCAACCAGTCCATTGAGCTGCCTGTATTTTTCCCTGAATTCTCTAACGGGGCAGAATTTAAGTTTCATCAGCTAGATGTTCACAGACCATTGCATTTCTGTTTACATAGAACTAAAGATATTAGGAAATTTGATCAACTCTTTGTCTCATTCTCAGACAATAGACTTGGGACTCCAGTTTCTAAAGTAACTCTGTCCAGATGGATTTCTAGTTGCATTTCCTTCATATATGCTTCAAATGGCAAGGAATTACCCTTTAAAGTGAAGGCTCATTCTACACGATCGGTGTCTACCTCTGCTGCTTTTCAGGCTAGGATATCTATGGATAATATTTGTGCTGCAGCCACATGGGCATCCCCTCACACCTTTATTAGTCACTACAAATTGGATCTGATATCTAGAGGCAGATTTTTCTTTGGTTCCACAGTGCTCAGGAGTATTTTCCAGTGAGCCACCCAAGGTTTAGATGCTAGGGACGCTGTCCCAAGGGTAAGAATGTAGGCGAGCTTGGACTACATAACATCAAGAAGTTATGTACTCACCATAATGTTCAATGTATGTAGTACATCTCGCCTCACATTCTTCGTAACCCACCCACCTACCCCCTCCTGGAGGACCTAGAGGTTTAGTCTCCGTTTTCAGCACTCCTTTTTGATTAGTTGAGTTTGTTCTTTCTCTCAGCGTGTTGGTGTGTGTGTGTGAGCTTGCAGCAAACAAGATCTTGGGGATAGGCACATTGCAGCATGAAATACCTCTTAGCCACGAGCCAATTGAAGACTTCGAGCTAGAGTATGGCCGAGTCGTAGCCGAGGTTCGGCTCCGAACCCAAGGGTAAGAATGTGAGGTGAGATGGACTACATACATCGAACGTTATGGTGAGTACATAACTTCTTGTTTTGAGGTAAGTTTTTTCAGTGACAACCACCAAAACCAGTATTCCTAGTCTCTACCTACAATTTTTTGACAGACAGGTAAAACCTTTCCTCACACACAAAAAAGGTAATATGAAACATATTCCCACACAGAGAACCTGGACTAAAAATGAAAAAATTGATGAAATGCTTTAGTGATGACCACTATAAAGATTATTTCTATCTCCTAACAATCATTTTTGATAAAAAAGATAAACTTTCTTCACAGGTAATTATAAGATGGAAGGTAAATCCCAATGGTGTACTTATCTAGCCAGCCGTGGAGAAGTGCTAGCCTACCATTGAGCACTCCAAGCTTGCAGGGAGGAGCACACTTCAATGGCAAGCAAGTTCTGAAGGGTTGGTGCCCTAAAAATTGATTTTCGACAGCTCTTCTCAATCTATGCAGCAGTTAGGGTGCATGGAGGTTGCCCTAAATCTTTGTAAGCTAGCCAGTCATCAAGTTCTTGGCAGGATATTTCCCATGTAGCTTAGGCTACTGCTGCAGTGATGTATTCGAACATACACCGTTATTACTTACACAGCTGTACTTTTTGTATGTGGATGAAAGCACTTTAATTGGAACTGGCTAAGAAAGCGTACATAACAGTCTGAGCATTCCCATTTGCTCTGGTATGCATGCCCAGTTTGGTTTTATTGGCAGCCGTAGCCAGATTCCACATGAGAAAAATAGTGGAATGGCCGAAATCTGTGAGAGTAGCACAAGTACTCCTTAGACAAAATGTTACTGTTGACCCAGTTTGTGGAGAAAATTCAGCTGCTGGTCCTGGATTGTTTTGCAAGTCCAGGGATATCCTTTGTAACTTCGGAAGCCAGAGTTGTACTGGGGAACTCCTAGTGTCCACATAAAGATGCAAGCAGTGTGAATTACACCTATGGTTAAGAGGTATGTCATTTTAAAGGAGACAATGACTTTGGTTGTAGCTTCACAGTTGTATACAATCTGGTACTTGGGCACACTAAAGGTAGTGACAGACTTCACCAGAGATGTGCTGCATAAGTATGTAGGGGGCACTCATTCTTACCCAATGTGCAGGCTAGCAATAAAAGCCTAAGATGTAGCCTCCCCAGCCAGACCTTCATCCACTGAACACTTGTATCCTTTCAAACCTAAACTGTGTGCAGTACAAAGGGATGAAGCCCTGACTGCAATCCAAATGATTGTTGTTCGATTAGCAGCATAGGTGATGGAGGGGTGAGAATCCTTTTCCTTTGCTAGCTCACTCATTCTGGAGGAGGTTAATGGCTTTGGCTCACTAGTTACATGTCAAGAGTGAGCACTGGGTTTTGCACCCATGGTGAAGAGGCCGGCTAAACAGACTGCTCATAGTTGCATAGCACTAAATGGAGGGGGGACGCCTGGATGCACACATGCTTTCCACAGTAGGTAGCATGTAATGGAGCTTAAGAGAACTGTCATAGCGGTTATAAGCTCCTAGGCTTGGGTGGGGAGTCGCACTTAGTCCTGCAGACTAACCATGTCCATACAACGTGACTCTTGCCATTCTAGGGAACAAATGGTCAGATGAGATGTCCTTCAAGAATGCAACTGCAGTCCTGACATATGAGTTATTCTTTTCATGGAAAAAGTGTGCCAGCTAATATTAGACCACACTCCACCAGAGCTATGGCCACATCCACAGCTTTTCTAAGAGGAGTGGCTATAAAAGATATTCTAGAGGCTGCTACATGGAGCTCTGTGCATACATTTACAAAACACTACAACCTGCCATTATACTCCAGATCCCGAGCAGGCTTTGCTTCGGCAGTCCTGCAGGGCCTTCTAGCTACACCATCTCTTGCTTAGTCCTACCATCCCCAGCTTGGTTATGGTATTCAACCCATATGTCAGGACTGCAGTTGCATTCTTGAAGGACATAGTACAGTTTTGTACCTAAAAGCTGTGGATGTGGCCATAGCTCTGGTGGAGTGTGGTCTAATATTAGCTGGCACACTTTTTCCATGAAAAGAATAACTCATATGTCAGGACTGCAGTTGCATATCTATCGGACATCTACATTTATGGTAGGTACAAAACTGTACTGTCCTTCATCTGAAGAGCTAATGGGCTGTAGGATTTTCACCTGAGCTAAAGGGGGCTTAACTTCTTCCCTGAGAGAGAGAGAAACAAATCTGTGAATGGGTTGAAGAAAGAGGAGTCATTAGACAAGACCTAAGGGCTTGGGAGGGTAAACAAAAAATAAAAGTAAAATGAATAAACTGTATGGTAAATCTGAGTAAATCTTTGTTCAGTCCTCAGGAACAGTCTCAATCAGTGGTGGGGTACTCGGACAGATCTTTGTTTTTTTTCTTTCTTCTTCATTACAAGAGAATTACCAAATGAGGATATTCTGTACCAGACTGCTACACAAGGAAAATAGGCAGTGAATGCCTCCTCCATCTTCTGTACAGAGGCTCTCCTGTATGCTTTGCTGCCTACCTCCTCATCCCCAAAGTTCTGCAGAAGGTAAAAAAAAATGACAGAACAGACTTTATTCTGGTGGCCTGTCTGTATTTTAGACATCCGTGGTTCTTCCTGCCAATTCAGGTGAGCAAGGAGGGACCAGTTCAGCTTCCACAATTCCACACCCTCCTTGCACAGTAGAATGGTTACCTGGTACATCCAAAATCAAAGAGCCACAGCCTGGCAGCATGAATACCTCAGTCTGGTACATTTTAGATGCCAGCCCTCTGAAGAGGTGGTTTTCTTTAGTCAGAAAGACAAAGCCTAGTACCAGAAAAATCCTTTCTTTTAATTAAAAGAAATATCCTTTTAGTTGTTGCTGAGGTATCCCACTCATAGAGGCTACACAGTTAATAATTTTGCAATATTTGTCAGAGATGTTTCTCAGAAGGCTATCTTTTGCCCTTATTAAAGTGCATCTGTTTAGCATTGTGATCTCTGTTCCCTGGGAGCCACCTTTTGTCTACTTACTACTCACTGTGAAACAATTCCTGAATTTGGATCTTGCACCTTCAGCTCTCAAGGTACCCTGTGCTTGCCTCATTTGGGATATTGACATGGACGTAGAAGAACTAATCCTAACTCCTCACAAGCCCACATCTGTACCCCTTTGGTTCTTGTCTTAGAAAAAAAAATGTCTACTGACTGTTACTTCTGCCAGGAGTTGCAAACCCTTAGATGTAAAGATTCCTAAACAGTATTTCATAAGGACATGGTAACCCTTAAAGTTAATCCATCATCCATACTTAGTTGTATCAGAAGTGGCATTGAAAAAACTACAGTATGTGTCTGTGTCCTCTACCTTGAAGCCCA
The DNA here is from genome assembly GCF_019279795.1 of Protopterus annectens. Taxonomy (NCBI): domain Eukaryota; kingdom Metazoa; phylum Chordata; order Ceratodontiformes; family Protopteridae; genus Protopterus; species Protopterus annectens. Next base: position 1,708,393,939 of record NC_056725.1, read on the forward strand.
GAATAAGGGGGAGAGTATATTACATTTGCTGGAGAAGGCTGAGATATGGAGTGAAAGATGAACATTGAATGTCATGAAGTCTGGCCAACTTTTTGTATCAGGTGAACAGAATAGGCCTGCTTACAAGCTAACACTGCTAAAGTGGCTGGCTAATTGTGTTACTTTTTTTGCTATATAAGCAGCAAAAAAGCCCTGGAGAATCAAGTCAGGGCTCATACTACCAGACAGCAGCCACAACAGCAGCTTCCTTTAAGAATGTTTCACCTCTGAGTATCGGCATGATGGAAATCAGATTGGCTACTATGTGTACTTTTTCTGACCCTTATGAACTAGACTCTCAGTCCAGGTTTTGCACTGCAGTGTTGCAGGGCGTGGTATAACCACCATCTACTTACTGGAGTAGCTGACTGCTTTAGTAAATACTGCTGCATTTCTGATCCTTTCCCATTAGTAACTCGCCCATGGATAGTAAGCAGTACTACAGCAATGATCTTTGTACTTTAGTATTCACCCAGGGGTAGTACGTACTACTGCAGTGTTGATCCCTGTACATCAGTACTCACCCGTGGATAGTAACCAGTACTACAGCAGTGATCCTTTAACATGAGTTAAGAGGATTCACATATACTTTCATACAGTATCTGTTAATGTGAGTAACCCTGCTTGAGGAGTTCAAAATGCTTTCTCCCTACCACCCTATGCTTGGAAGGCCCCTTATAACCCAGCTGCATAACTCTTAGCTTCTTACCTCCAGGATGAGGGACAAATCCAGAAATAATATGGGACAATCAGTACATATTAATTTGAGAAGTTGACAGAATAAGAGCATGTTAACAAGCATTTTCTGAAGTAAAGTAAGTCTACAACTGTAAATATTATCTTTATGTATCAAGTGTAATTCACCACTTTTTCTCCCAAAGTTGCCAGTTTTAGGAAGAACAGAGCAACATTTTGAGTCAAAAATCAGGGATGCCCCTGAAAATCAAGGATGGGTGAGAGGTATGCCCAGCTGCTGGAGTTACCTTTGTTACTTGTTAGCAACATGGGTGTCAGATCCTCAGTGTTCTATCTTAATTTGAAAACCATGTGTGTTTACTTGGTGGTGGGAGTGAACCAGTGAGCTCAGGGGCTAGGCAGCCTATGTAGTTGACATCAAAGCATGCACTGGCATTTTAGCATCTAAACCCCTTCAGCATGAAAAATGTTGAGTCGTAATTGGTGGGGAGGATGAACCCCAGTCATTGACCTATCAAAGAGGGGGTCCATTATATATCAATTAGTATACTAAGAATGTAGCAGTTACATGTGCAGGTGTTTCTGGTTAGACTTTAATGCTGCCATTATGCCAGCAGTGTTGTATCCTGTTCACATCTTCATTTGTACCCACCTGGTTCCATCACACTTATCTGCCTGCCAGTTTTTTTGTCAGATTTGCCCCACTAGCATTTGCATGCCATTAATATGATGAAACATATCCTATACAAGAGCCATTTTAGGGATGTCTGGCATCATAAGTAAATGATCCATGCAACTGTTACAGTCTTGAACTAGATGAATTGTTCTCCTTTTCTTAAGATTTGCAAAAGTAATAAATGTATAAAAAGTATTGTGCACAGTTCACTGCATTTCATACATTTATTTCCCTTATTATATACCCACAAAGAATCATGGGAGTGTTTTGTAAGATATTTTGTGTCCTATCTTAACTGAATGTGTACTTGAAATAGCTGAAATATTTGTTTCTTTATTTGGACTGGCGTACCTAGCGTCTTCCTGTGATGTAGTAAAGACATGCAGGTGTACAAAATGATAAGTTTAATCCATGACTGAGCATTGGATTTTAGTTTCATAGATGGGGTAGTCCATTGATGCAGGGATTAGCACCAATACCTTACAGTGCTTAGTTATCCAGTTTGGTTCTTGGATGGAGTACTTGTTTTCAAAACCTGCATTTCCTCCATTTGTCCGTCTGAATTTTCAGAGTGCTGTCATTTCCTTCCACTTGTCAAAGACATGCTGCCACAGGGAATTGGTGAGCCTCCAAGTGGTCCATATGTGTGCATGCGCTTATCATGGTAGACTGACATCCTGTCTGGTAATAGTTACTCTGCTTCTTGCCCACTGAGTGTAAGGATGGGGCTCCATCAAACTGGATGAATCAGATAATTGAGCAATGAATGAGTGAACGAACATTCAAGCTTAACTTGTAATAAGGTATAGCCCCCCCTTTTATTCCTTGGTATCATATTGTGCCAGTTATCACTCCATAAAAAAGAAGTAAATGCTGACCATATTGCAAACTGATTTTAGTTCGTTTACGGTTAGCTACATGTCCATCCCCTTAATAATAAATTAGTAAAGGTATGTAAGTAACATTTTCAGACTGCCAAGATGAATGTTATTGGGTGTTCCTAAAACGATGTAGGTCTGCAACTAAGAAAATGGTTTAAAAAAACACAAAAAAATCACTGAAGAACCCTTGAAGACTTGTCTAAACAGGTGGCTGCTGCTGTTTACACCTCTGTTTTTCCTGTGAGATTGAGGTATTTTTAATTCTTAAGGAAGGTCTTTTTATGTTTTATTGAAGCAATAAATTTGTATTTGTGATGTCACTGTCTTCCAGGTTTGTAAATGTGACCGAAAAAGTGTTGCTCTTTTTAAGAGTATTAAAAACGATTATTTTTCTTCTTTCTGCTTTGTGATGGGAATTGTATGTTTGCTTTTGCTGCTTTGGTTTCTTATGTATTTTCCAATATATAAATAAAATTTATATTTTATTAATACATGCCTTGACTTTTTAATGCCTAACTACTGAATTATTTTGTAGTGGTCTTTTTGTGCCCTTGCTGCCTGGCATCTAGCTCTCCTGTGTAGTAGTGTAACAGGCATGAAACGAAGGGGACAGCTGGCTCCAAGTTGAAGGTTTTATGGTGCTTGATTAGGAGATGTCAATCAAGCAGTAGTGCAGTACTCGTATTCATTCCAGCAGTTCTGAATGCCAGTACAGAAATGAATTTCAATGCTGCTTTTCTGGTCAGAATACTGTGTGTAGTATAGGTGCTGGCAACCACTTGCAACAGTTTTAAAAGCTGAAGTTGTCCATTTGTTTCTTGCACCTCGAATTGGAGTTGAGGAGCTCAGAAACGGTACTTGATTGGTTCCTTAGGTTTAGGAATACCAGGTAGATTGGAATGGACCTTTTTTGTGTTCTTTTTGCTCCTTAGCCTACAGTTGATGGGCATCAGGTTGGGGAATGATACCGGGTACTAGATGAGTTAGCTATGCTCTGGCTCTGTGACAAGCTTGTCCTTTTAGCCCTCCATCAGATGAGAGCCATCTATGTGGAGACTGTCATCCAGGCAGCCATCAGGATATTTTTACAGGGCTGCCTTAACCCCTGATCCTATGCAATAGCTAACAGGTTTGCCATATTGTGTGGTCTGGGCATTCTGCTGTGTGTGTCCAGCAGTATTTTGTAGCATGAACTGCTTGATGTGGATGTCACTGTCCTGGATTGATTGCTGCTCAGTCGCCAATTGGGGTACTAGTAAACTACTTAGCCTACACAGGGTGTCAGTACAGCAGTGGGCCTAGCTGCCCCCAGTGGGTGAGCTGGCTTCAGTTGCTTAATCCCATCCTAGCCACTTGGTTTATGCAGTGGCAAAGCCACTAATTCTCTAATTGTGTGGGTCATAGAGCATTATATCCATTTGTGCTTCACACTAAAGTTTGAGAACTAAATTAACCCAAATTTTTTTTCCATTATTATACTGTGTAATTCTTCATGAGTGTCTTTACTTTGTTAGAAAAGTTCTGCTTGCTGTCAGAGAATCCAAACTGAAGGCTGTTGCTCATTGGGTGGGGGGATCACAGTTTCCATGGCTGAGTGCAGGTGGAACTGACCATTAGATGGTGAGCTGCAACAAAGTTCTGAACTAGGTAATTGCTGGAAAAGGTCCTTATAGTCAGTCTACTGGCCCAGTTGATAACAGATGCAAATTTACTGTAAACCTTCTATGAGTGAGGTATACACATATGCTGCCACTTTAATTTAAGGGCTGTAAAAGCATCAGATTTAAAATGGTAAAATTTAAGAAGTAAATGCATCAAAATAAACATGGTAAAAAAAATTTAAAAAGCCCTTTAAAGAGCAATGCAATCTGTTTCTAGTAAATTTGACTTCATTGCCCCAGTACTTTTCACAATGTGGAATTTTTTGCATATATATATATATATATATATATATATATATATATATATATATATATATATATATATATATATATATATATACATTGTGTTCGGTAGTCTTACATTTCTTTCTTGGAAATTATATTTATTTTTTAAATATTTTATTTACCAGGTAGGTTCAGCTGTCACAGTCCTCAATCCTTATTTTTTTGTTAATCAGGTAAGTTAATTTATCTTGTAGAACATGAAGATTGTGGCTGTAATGTGCTAATAAGCTTTATCTGGTATTGCTGAGTTCAAGTCTCAAGTTCCACATTTTTTGTGATACTGATTAAATGTTGACTGTTTAGGCACTTCCTAGGTAGACACAAATTGGTAATAAAAGCAAAGTATAGGCAGATTAATAAAGGCATTTCCCTGGAAGAAATTGTCTAAGAGAATTATGTAAAATAGTGCCCATATTGAAATAAGTGATTAACAGCTATAACGGAGTATGTGTGAGTCACTAAAAGGAGTAAGACTGAAAGCCACTTTCAAACAAAAAAAAGCTTGCAACAACTATAATTACCAGAGTCAGAATGCAGGCTGATAATGTTTTGGAACAATAGCAGTTTAGCTACATGTTTCAAAGTGAGTGCATTTAGAGACCAGAGAAGATTAAAGAGTAATGACCATTTATTTTATTATTACTTAACAGTAGTCTTTTAAAGTTCTGCCATTTCCAAATATATGTCTGTGTAATTAAACATACTGAAACCCAGTCTTTATTTTAGGGATTCTCTGTAGTAGATACAGGACTTGGGGCATATTATCTTCTGTTTTACCTTGCTAAGTTCTGTAGCCTTCATGCTTAAGGATGCATATAACCTTTAATTCTGCTTACCAACCCTGATTTTGAGGGATGGGACATTTGTTCTCTAAGAGTCCACATTTTCCTGCAACTTGTATAGTCAGGAGCTCCACACTGTTTGTCTTAACAATTGATCTGAAGTAGTTACTTCATTTGTTCTGCAACCTGTGGGTATCGGATCCGACCTTGGATCCGAGACGGCAGCTTCACTAGCTAAAAGATCTGAGCTCCTAGCTCCTCCCCCTACCCATAATCCCCTGCTGCCTACTGTATTATCTCAGATCGAGTTTGCCGCAGCTGAAGCAACTACTTGTGAAGAGCTCCTTAGGCTTGGTGAGATTGTTACCTTTTTTCTCTCTGATAAAACATCTTTAAATTTAAATTTTTAGTTGGCGTGTGTTGTGTTAATTCCCCTAGTAGAATTAGAGTATTAGAACCCCTTTTCTGTGGTAGTTTTATTCGTAGTTGTTGGCGTCGCGTGTTGTTCCTCTCCCCCGTTAGTGTTTGGGTGTGTGTATCTGTGATGGCTGAAGGGCCCAAGGCTGTTTTTTCTAAGTGCTCTGAGTGTGGCCATAAGCTTTCCCCAGCTGATGGCCACACTCAGTGCGTTTTGTGCCTGGGAGTGGCCCATTTATCAACGGCTTGCCAAATTTGTGCAGCCTTTAATCCCCGGGCAATTAGGGACAGGAAGAACAAGCTGATCCTGGTGGGCTTACTTCCCCAGGACTCTGCTTCTTCTTCCTCCCCCTCGAAGGCTCAGGCTGCTTCCGTAGCCCCGGTGCCTTTAGCTCCCCCCGCTCTACCTGGGACTCAAACTCCCTCTGCTGTGCAGAGTTCGGGGGACTCTAGTGCTTCTGTCTCTAAAGAAAAGAGACATAAAGAGAAAGATAAGTACAGGTCTCATAAAAGGCGGGCTAAGGCTCACCCCTCAGCCCCTCCATCGAAAGTTGTTAGCTCTCCCTCGAAGGTCTCCGGATCCTCCCCCTGTCAGCTCCGTTTGCCTTGTTTCTCGCCGGAGCTGGAGGAGGAGTACTGGTCTCCTTCGAGGTCGTCAAGGCGGCCCTCCCGGCCCGCCTCGATGACTTCCTCTAGGTCGACCAGGAGCCTTACCGACGCAGACATGGATTGGATGATGCGTCGGTTCCTGCAGACCCAAATGCAGATGGGGTGCTCTTGCCTCCCCCCCCCTCAGGGGGGGATCACAGCCCCTCTCTTTGCTCCAATCACTCCTTCTCTGACCCACTTTAGGGTTTTGGAGTCATCGGATCCGGGCCCTGTTGGAGCTGGGGTTTCGTCAGTGCCGATAGCTCCGGTATCTTCGCCGCCAACCATACCCTCGAGCGTGTCGGATCCTAGCTCTCGGGGCTGAGGGCCGAACATCGGATCCGTGGGGATTGGTGCGTCTCCGGCGCAGTTTAGGTCTGAGCACACTTCTCTCTCGGATCCTACCGCTTCGGCTCCGACGCCGATCCCTGCATCGGAGCCGAGGAGACTACTTTCAGAGCCTGGGGAAAGTAGTTCTCCTTCGGCTTTTGAGGTAGTCGAGAGGGTGCTGTCGAGGTCTTCCAGATCCCCGGTCTGGGCCTCTGATCCTCCCGCTCCCCCTATGCATGTGGGTCTATCCTCCATCATCCATCCTATGGGACAGCCTGCTCAAACCCTCCAGTTAGTTCCCTTGGAGGAACAGGACCCTGTGGGCGAGCCCTCCTCGGACAGTCCCACCAAGGAGGTGCCTCTCAAACGACAGTGTAAAAGGAGCCACCTGGACTCCCCTGAGTCCCTCACCACCGACACGGATTTGGATGAAGGGGAAGGTTCCCCAAGGTGACCTTGGTGACGGTTCCCCAAGGTCACCACCCGAGGATGTCTCCTTTGGAGACATCATGGAAATGTTGCATATTAGAGGGGGAGTGGTCTGCCCAAAAACCTTCCTCAGGCGAATCGGTGTTCCTGGAGGCGTTTGAGGCAGGCCGGTCTACCTCCTGGGTGTCCCCCCCCGGCTGACCCCCTGGTGGACTTAATCACTTCCAGGGCGTGGAAAGAGCCCGACACCGTGGAGCCAATCCCCAGACGTCCCGACAAAGTTCTTAGCCCCCCCCCGCAGATAGGCAGTCCTGGGCTAAGGGGTCCCTTGTTGATGCCATGTTGGTGGCGGCCGCCACGAAGAAGGAACTCGTACAGGAGAGTTCCTCGGTCCATCCTCCGGATTAGGAATCTCGGGCGATGGACCGCATTGGGAAGCGGATGTTTGGTTCAGCAACCTTCTCCATAAGGGCGCTGAACTATATGGCACACATTATCAGGCTACAGCAAGATTTAATTAAGGAATACGCTGCAGCCCCCCCCAGAGTCCATGACGGTCACAGATAAAGTCAAAGCGACAGGTGCACGTATGACCCTTGCACGGCAAAAAAGTCAAACATCCAAAAACACGAAGCCAGCAAGAGGTGGAAAATGCAAAATCCAAAACTGTTTAATGAAACAAGAGGGAATAATCCCCTACATAACACATATCACATATCCAAACCGGTTTCGGCTCAACAAAGCCTTCTTCAGTGGATATCAAACAGTAAGAACAATCAAAACCCAGTATATGTATATATATAGCTGGAAAGTCTTATGAGAACCAATAGAAACAGATGATATACAATTCAAAATTGGTCATTAAGACCAGGTGGGAACAGAGCTCCAAGTTTAACTATCCATTTCCTTTCCTTGAAATTTAGTATTTCATGCCAATTGTGCTTGTCTCTGCATATACCCTTGATGCAATCAATAATAACAAACTTAAAAGCAGCTGATTTATGTATCAAACCATCAACAAATTGGGAAGATGCTGATTGTTGAATACGACCCCAATCCTCTGTTAGTTTGTCATCAATATTAGACACCAAGGGTTGCACCTTGACCCTTGGTCTACGTGGGGTGATATTTTTACGCTGATATGCCTTAAAGAGGCGTAGGTGCCAGACATTGGTCCGGACCATTTTCATATTTTTATTTAATCGGCTAAAAAACATTTCACATTGTGTATCCAAGTCAGAACCACTAGTCTCCAATGTGTGTTGCGAACTTCGGACACCCGGGAATTTAGTAGTAAAAACACTTCTGAGATTTTTGATGTCAAATTTTGGGCTAATTGCAGTACTGAGTGGGTCATCTATTTGGTGACCTGCACTTGTTCCGCTTTTTATGTGGGGCAGACCTCTAGACCCTTTCGTTTTAGAATTTGTGAACATCTTAGTGACATTAAGAACAAACGCCTCAATAATGCTTTATATAAACATGGTTTGATACATAAATCAGCTGCTTTTAAGTTTGTTGTTATTGATTGCATCAAGGGTATATGCAGAGACAAGCACAATTAGCATGAAATACTAAATTTCAAGGAAAGGAAATGGATAGTTAAACTTGGAGCTCTGTTCCCACCTGGTCTTAATGACCAATTTTGAATTGTATATCATCTGTTTCTATTGGTTCTCATAAGACTTTCCAGCTATATATACATATACTGGGTTTGGATTGTTCTTACTGTTTGATATCCACTGAAGAAGGCTTTGTTGAGCCGAAACCGTTTTGGATATGTGATATGTGTTATGTAGGGGATTATTCCCTCTTGTTTCATTAAACAGTTTTGGATTTTGCACTTTCCACCTCTTGCTGGCTTCGTGTTTTTGGATGGTCACAGATAAAAGCACATTTGCGACTCGTATGCCCACTCTAAAGTTCATCTCTTAACACGTCCATGCGGTTACTCACTTATGCTACGGAGGGAGCCGCTAGGGCTAGCGGAGCCAGGGTCGTTTTGTGGTGCCATGCCTGGCTCCGCCTTTGCGATTTCGCGGAACCCTTCAAGGCGTCCTTCGCGAATCCGCCCTTTGACGGATCTTCACTTTTTGGCAAGACCATACGAGAGATGCTGGTCCAAAGCAAGAAGGATGGGAAGATGCTATCTGCTGTCGGGGTCCGCTTCTCGAATCCCCAACTATCCTTTTCAAGGAATCAGACGGGACAAAAGAAGTTGTGGTTCTGCAAGTCTCAGCAGTCCCATCCGGCTTCGGACCCCTCGTCCTCTAGAGGCAGAGGAGGACAAGGTGGACGCAGGCCCAGAGGCAGCGGGGGGCCGCGTAACTTCGGGTCTAGGGAACCTTTCTCAGACAGGCCCGCGCAACAGCCCTGAGGGCTTACCCGGCTGTCCCTCTCTGGAGGCAGTCAGGGGGGAGTTTATCGGAGCATCTGTCAAATTGGGAGTCCATCTCGACAGATCGATGGGTGCTCCGAATCATATCCAGAGGTTACTCCATTCCCTTCATGAACTTACCCCCCAAAGTCAGGTGCCTCCCCGATGTCCCACCCGATCAAAGGGAGGCAGCAGTTTCAGCGGTGTCAAAGCTGCTAGAAAAAAAGAGCCGTCCAGCCCGTCCCCCCAGACCAGTCCGGATTGGGCTACTACTCCAGGTTCTTTTTGGTGCCAAAGAAGACTGGGGACTTAAGACCGATTCTAGATCTCTCTGCCCTGAACCTGTTCGTCCCCAAGGAGAAGTTCCGGATGGTCACTCTTCAGTCTATTCTTCCCCTTCTTCGGGAGAATGACTGGATGTGCTCCATAGACCTTAAGGATGCGTACTACCCCATTCTGATGGACAGGCGATCCAGGAGGTTTCTCCGCTTCCGGCTGGGAGATGGTCATTATCAATTCAGGGTTCTCCCGTTCAGCCTCACCTCAGCCCCCAGGGTGTTCACCAAGGTCATGGCAGTGGTTGCAGCCCACCTGAGACTCCAGGGCATTCAGGTGTTCCCGTACCTGGATGACTGGCTCCTTGCTGCCCCCAACAGGCATCAACTCTGCATTGCAAGGGATTATACTCTAACTCTCGCCCAGAGTTTGGGCATATCAGTGAACCTTCAAAAGCCCTTCCTTCAACCAGTGCAGGTTTTGGAGTTTATAGGGGCCAAATTGGACACGCGCATCTCTCGGGCCTTCCTAACCCTGGACAGGCTGAACAGCTTATCGCATCAGATCTTAGCCCTTCTTCGAAGCCCACCTCCTGCGGCAGAGTTAGTCCTGAGGGCACTGGGGTCTATGGCAGCGGCCATCGGTCTCTCTCTTCATGCATGCCTACGGATGAGGATCTTACAGTAGACTCTTCAAGTTCAATGGTCACTGGTGTTTCTCCCGCTGAACACCCCTATTCCACTGAGCAGAATTTGCAGGGACTCACTCCTTTGGTGGCTTCACTTGTGGGAGCTGCGAGAAGGGAGACCCTTTGTAATTCCCCCACCCCAAGCCACGCTGACTACGGATGCTTCTCGCCTCGGGTGGGGGGGGCATTGTTCGGGCAGAACTGTCCAAGGCACGTGGACCCCCATAGAGGCCGCTTTGCATATCAATGTCCTAGAGATGAGGGCGGTGCTTTTGGCGTTGCAAGCTCTCCACAACCTTCTCCCTCTAGAGACTATTGCGATCCAGACAGACAACATGGCGGTAGTCTGGTACATAAACAAACGGGGGAACCAGGTCTTATCCCCTCTGCCGAGAGGCTATGAGAGTGTGGGAATGGGTGATATCCACCAACCGCTTTCTGGTAGCAATGCACATTCCGGGTCAGTCCAACATATTGGCAGACAAACTGAGTTGGGTGATTCTCACCCCGTACGAGTGGTCTCTCAATCCTTCAGTTGTGAAGCAGATCTTCGTACATGGGGTTGGCCTCGCTGCGATCTCTCCGTCAAACACAAAGTGCAGCGAGTACTTCACAATACTTCCCCCTTCAGGGGAGACCCCGAGAGACGCTCTGGTGCATGCTTGGGCACCCGGTCTCCTTTATGCTTATCCCCCTCCCGCTTATGACGAAGTTCATTCAGAAAGCACGTCGGTTGGGGAGCAGAGTTGTCCTCATAGCCCCATTCTGGCCTCGTCAGATCTGGTTCCCTTATCTGCGGTCTCACAGTATAGTTCCTCCATGGATCCTGGATCCCATTCCAGATTTGATTTTGCATCTTGCGGGATGCCAATCCTCGAATCTGCTAAACGTCAAGCTGACTACTTGGTTGATCCAGTTCCCCTGACGGCTAGGACTCCCGGTATCTCATCACCAGTGAAGGCCATTCTGGTGGCGGCCCATAAGCCTGCTACCAGAAAATTTTACAATAGTAAATGGAAACGTTTTTCCATCTGGGCTGAAGCCAAGGACCTGGATCCTTTTACAGTCCCTGTTCCAACGATTCTGGATTTTTTGTCTCTAATCTTTCAAAAAGGAGCGAATGCTTCCACAGTTAAGGTACAACTAGCAGCCATTTCCCATTTTCACGTGGGAGATGGACTGGGATCTGTAGCATCTTCAAAGATATGCAAAACCTTCTTGAGGGGCATTTTTCTTTTGAAACCACCAGTGAAATCGGTGGTTCCTCCATGGGACTTGACTTTAGTCTTACAAGCTTTGACAAGTCCACCTTTTGAGCCTGCCACCTCGGTTCCGTTAAAATTCTTGTCTTGGAAAACAGCCTTTTTAGTGGCTATTACGTCAGCCAGGGGGGTTTCAGAACTCCAAGCCCTGTGCATGAAACCCCCCCTATCTCATTTTTCACAAGGATAGAGTGTCTCTCAGGACTAACCCATCTTTCCTAACAAAGATGGCTTCAGAGTCAAATATTAACCAATCAATCAATTTACCGGTATTCTTTCCAGAGTTTCAGAACAAAGGGGAGTACACATTGCACAAACTGGATATACACAGGCAACTATGTTTCTACCTGCACAGGACTAAAGATTTTCGCAAGTCTGATCAGTTGTTTGTGTCTTTCGCCAAATCAGCTATGGGAAAGGCAATTTCTAAAGTAGCCCTAGCTAATTGGATTTCTTAGTGCATAATCCACGGGTATACGTCCTCAGGTAAACCAGTTCCTATGGGAATCTGCTCATTCAACCCGATCCATTGCTACATCAGCAGCTTTCTGGTCCAGGGTTCCTGTGGATGACATATGTTCAGCAGCTACTTGGTCCTCTTCTCATACGTTCATTTCCCATTATAAATTGGATATGATTTCGAGGAGTAGGGCTTCCTTTGGCTCCGCGGTGCTTTGGAATATCCTTCCGTAAGGCCACCCAGGGTTATTTTTATAGGTAGCTGGGGACTCTGTCCCACAGGTTGCAGAACAAATGAAGTAACTACTTCAGATAAAGAAGTTATGTACTCACCATAACGTTCCATCTGAGTAGGTACTTCATTTGTCTGCAACCGACCCCCCCTTCATGCCCCCTAGCCATATCGTGATACCTGGTCACCTGAAAAATGTTTTTTTCATGAGGTTAGGCAGTACTTGATCCTCTGTCGAAGGTGTGAATTTTTGGACTGAGCAAACTCGATCTGAGGTAATACAGTAGGCAGCAGGGGATTATGGGTAGGGGAGGAGCTAGGAGCTTGGATCTTTTAGCTAGTGAAGCTGCCGGCTCGGATCCGAGGTCGGATCCGATACCCACAGGTTGCAGACAAATGAAGTACCTACTCAGATGGAACGTTATGGTGAGTACATAACTTCTTTTTACCCCTGTCTGGGTCAGATGAAAAGGAATTGTGTTTCATCTCCTAGTTAGAACTTATTAAGGATGCTTTCTGTGTTACCTGGAAATACCAAGACACAGTTCCCCCTGTCCAGAAGAAAGTCATTGATGCACAGTGTTCTTCGTGTTTCACTGTTGCAGTCATTACATTTGGGTAATCCTGCTGGCAGGTTGCCCTCAGTCGGCCTGAATTACAAAGTCCTGGGTCCTGCGTCGGCTGCTGTCGCCCCTTCCCTGACATCAGGTCGTCAGGGGTATAAAAGAAGCAGCCAACGCCATTTTCTTTAGTCTTTCTTGCCGAGCGGTGCCCGAAGCAGAAGCAGTTCGCAAGTGCCGGTTGGCCTACTCCTGAGATTTTCGTGTTCGAGTTTCAGAGCTGAAGTCTTCAATAAAGCTAAGTACCCCATTGGGGAAACTTTTTTCTTGCTCCAGATCGATGTCACAAAAAGTAAATAATTGTAATTCTTGTGGAAAGCAAATACCTCATAAGGACTTTCATTCTTACTGTATTCCTTGCCTAGGCCCTGATCACGTTTCTGGTTGTCGGTTTTGTTCTAGATTTAACCAACGCACTATTAAGTGTCAGAATGATTTTGCTTTAAACTATGTTGGACACCGGTTTAGTTATCCAGAAATGTCGTCTGATAGCCATCCGACTACCGGAGTTTACAAAAAATTCAAAGAAAAGGAGAGAGATAGACAACCGAGGCCCAAAACCAACGACGAAGCTTCTCCTAAGCCAGTTGCCGGTTCTCATTGAGGCGCTTTTGCAGCCCCCTAACGCCTTCTACTTTAGAGCCGCAGGCCGCTACCGACTCCCACATGGAGTCAGCCATGCCACTGAAAACTCAAGGTATTGGAGCCTCAGATACTATTCCTTCAGATGGGTCCGGAGCCGCTGAGCAAGCACCGGCTTCTGAGGGTGTATTCAGACCTAAACATCTTTACATTAAACCAACTTCAGCTTCAAAGACAAAGACTAAGGCACCTTCTAAAGCAAAGTAACAAACTCAAGAGCCACATAGACAGGCCTCTATGCCCAAAAAACAGATGCTCATAATGGCGGAAGACTTGATTACCTTAATCAGGGGTTCCCATCCCCCTCCTGATAAGAGGCCTAGGCAAGAGACTGACTATGAATCTTCAGATCAGGTTTCTATTCTGATTCCTCTTCTGATCAGGAATATCCCCCCCCCCCCCCATGAGGATTCTGATGCTGAAGAATCTATTCCTTCAGCTTCTCCTCTAGAGGACTATTCTTTTGGGGAAACCTTGCATACCATGATGGAGCATTTCCACTGGGAGAGCCAAGATTTTTCAGAATCTAAAAAGCGGCTCAGGGATTTCCTTTTACTAACTCAACACAGGCCACTAGCTATTCCACCTGCGTTAGACATTGTAGATGATGTGTTTTCGGAGTGTAGTCTTACCCCTGACACCTTACCTCCAGCTCCTGTTAAGCCTGACAGATATTACAGGGTTCCTGACTCTCATAAATTTCTTTTTAAAAACCCTGCTGCAGACCCAGAAACTATTTCACAGGGTCCCAAAGGAGTTAAGGCTTCCGCTGCAAAAAACCCCCCCCCCCCCCCTGACAGAGATTCTAGGGCACTGGATAGATGGGGAAAAAGGTTTACACATCCGATACCTTGGCTATAAAGGCCTTAAACTGTCAGTTTCATATGCTCAAATATCAGAAACATGTCATGGCATTGCTTAAACAGAAAATGTTGTTAAACTCTGAATGTGCAGAAAACAAGGAAATGCAGGATTTATTGCATGCAGCTGAACAAGTTGGAAAGCATACTTTGCAATGTGGTTTTGAGTCTTTGGAGGTCTCCTGCAGGGCCGCAGTTACGGGTTCTGTAATTAGTTGGCATGCTTGGTTAAAGGAACAAAATCTGCCTGATCATGTCAAAGTTAAATTATTAGATGCACCTTTACAGCATGATGCATTGTTTGGTGTTAAGGCAGAAGAGGTGTTAAAGAAAATGGAGGACAAAGCTAAATCTATGCAAACTGTCAAAGATTTTTTACAAGTACAGCCACCTAGGTTTAATAGACACTGGTCTACAAAGAATTGGTCCTTTCCTGTGTCAGACAGACCTCAAAAGGGCAGATCCAGATGTCCTAGAGGCAGATCTCAGCAGCAAGGTTCATACAGGTCAAAGCAATGGGGTGCTTCTACCTCCAAAGTTGAAGAAGACAAATCACAACCATACAGGAAACAGTCCCAATGACTTCCCCCTGCCTGCACCAAGCACTTATCTCCTGGCAGCACCCTTAGGAGGAAAATTAGTACTTTTTTCTCAAAATTGGCACATTATAACCCAGAACAAGTGGGTTCTAAATATCATGTCACAAGGGTACAAGTTCCATTTCTATTCCCTGCCAAAGGCAAATGGATGGCCAGATCTGCCAAAAAAACAATGGGCAGAGGCACAAAAACAAGTCTCATCCCTCATGGACATGGGGGCCATTCAGCAAGTACCAGAGAAAGAGCAGGGACAAGGATTTTACTCAAGACTGTTCTTGGTACCCAGAAAGGACAAGGCCTGGAGACCAATACTGGACCTATCTATTCTGAACACATTCCTGGATATACCAAAATTCAAGATATTGACTTTGCAGCAGCTTCTGCCCATGCTGGGCAAGAACGTTTGGCTTGTGACTTTAGACTTAAAAGAGGCATACCTGCATGTTCCAATCAATTATGCAGAAGATACCTCAGATTCAAGGCTGGCTCAATGCATTACCAATTCTCTTCACCAGTAATTGCATTCTGCAGACAACGAGGAATACAAATATATCCTTATTTGGACAAATGTCTAATTCAAGCAGAGAACAAGGACATTCTTCTACAGTATCTGGCGTTTGTGAAAAGACTTCTAACATGCCTAGGGTACACAGTCAACGAAAAGAAATCAAAACTAGTACCCCCTCAAGAGATAATATTCCTGGGTGCAAGCTTAAATACAACTGCCCAGATGGCTTATCTCATGCCAGACAAACAAAGGCAACTGACTGCCTATTTCAAAATGTTGGCAACAAAGGCCCAGTTATCTGCAAGAAAAATTCTGCAGGCTTTGGGCTTCATGGCATCCTCCATCCTACTAATTCCATATGCAAGACTGCATATGAGGAAACGTCAATGGTACGACTCAACATTGCCACAGCCTGGAAACAATGATTACTCTCATTCCCTGCCTGCAACAGGAGTTTCGATGGTGGGCAAAGGCTTGTCACCAAAACAAGGGACAGCCATTCACATTACCCCCAGCCAGGCAGACACTAACAATGGATGCATCAGATTATGCTTGGGGGGCCCACATGGCAAGAAGATGCATTCAGGGCACATTGTCCTCAAACCAAATGCATCTACATATCAATTAAAAAGAGATGCTAGCTGTTCAAAATACCTGACAGCCTTCAAGGACCTATTTCATCCGGGACAATTACTGTTAAAGACAGACAGCACCATGGTCATGTGGTATATAAACAAGCAGGGGGCACACATTCTTACCCGCTTTGCAGACTAGCCATGACTTTGTGGGACACAGCATTGACTTACCAAGTACATCTGCAGGCACAATTCCTGCCAGGAAGGGAAAATACTCTGGCAGACAAACTAAGCAGAAACCTCCTGGATCCCCATGAGTGGCAGCTGGATACACAAGTCTTCAGCATAACAAGGAAATGGGGATGCCCGGACATAGATCTACCCCTCACAGCTACCAACTAAAAAGATTCTGCACAAGGACTTATCACAGACAAGCATGGAAAGTGGACGCCCTATCTTTCAGCTGGAAAAACCTATCAATATATGCCTTTCCCCCACTGCCTGTCCTCCCCAAGGTACTCCTAAAGGTCAGACAGGAGAAGCCAAAGATGATACTGATTGCCCCAGATTGGCCACGCCAGTGCTGGTATCCAATCCTAAGGAACTTGTCTCAATGCCCATCTTGGATCTTACCTCAAATACCTCAACTACTGTCCCAGCAAAACAGTCAGATCCTGCACAGCCAACTCAGGACTTTAAACCTGGCAGCGTGGTGGATAATGTAGTCATACAAAGCACACCTCTCAGTAAAGCTGTGATGGATGTAAATCTTATGCTGGAAAATGGAAGAGATTCTGTGCTTGGAACCAGGTACAAGGAACTGATACAGCTGTGCCAAATATTCCTCAGATTTTGCAATACTTAACTGAAATGCTGGACAAAGGCCTATCTTTTTCATCTATTAAAATTCATGCCTCTGCCATTTCGGCTCTTTACAATACAGAGCCACCAATCTTTTCTCATCCTTTATTAAAGCAGTACCTCAGAGGAGCCAAAAATTTAAGGCCTCCAAGGAGATCACCAATGCCTGCATTGGACCTCAACTATGTCTTTGAAAAACTCACCCTGCCTCCTTTTGAGCCAGCTGCTACTGCTGCTATAAAGTTTTTATCTTGGAAAACAGCTCTGCTCCTAGCAATAACTTCTGCAAGACTAGTTTCGGAGCTACAGACACTCATGGCTGTGGAACCTTTTATCATTTTTTATCCAGACAGGGTCTCTCTGAAGACAAACCCAACATTTATGCCTAAGGTGGTGTCCAGTGTCCAAACTATTCATCTGCCAACTTTTTATCCAAATCCACAGAACAAGGGGAGAGAATTCTGCATTCTTTGGACGTATACAGATAGTTTCGATTCTACTTGGACAGAACCAAAGTTTTCAGAAAGACAGAGCAATTACTAGTGGCATATGCTGCAGGATTACAAGGAAAGGCTATCTCAAAGCAGACTATTTCAAAGTGGATAGGCCACTGCATTAGTTTCTGCTATTTACACCATGGCAAGCCAGTGCCTAAGGGCATAAGGCCACATTCAACCAGAGCTGCAGCCACTTCAGCAGCCTTTCTCAGGGGAGTACCAACCAAGGACACTTTAAAGGCTGCTACTTGGGAGTTCAGTGCACACCTTTACAAAGCACTATCATCTGCCACTCTACTCTAAATCCAGGACAGGCTTTGCCACTGCAGTTCTGTAGGGCCTCATAGCCGCTCCTAATGCTGTTTAGCTCCAGCCTCCCAACCATAGCTTTGGGACTCTACCCAAATGTAATGACTGCAACAGTGAAACACGAAGAACATAATACAGTTGTGTACACTTATCATAAATGTAGATGTTCAAGTGTATTCACTGTTGCAGTCCAGGTTACCCACCCGCCATCCCCCTTTCTTCTGATGGAACCTATCTTTCTTTCTCTGATTTATACAACCTATGTGGTGTATTTGCTTGTATATTGGTGCATGTATTTATATATATATATATATATATATATATATATATATATATATGTATATATATATATATATATATATATAAAAATTTGGGCTACCCTATTAGGGGGCATCTGACATCTGGGGCAAGAAAAACTAAAGAAAATGGCGTTGGCTGCATCTTTTATACCCCTGACGACCTGACGTCAGGGAAGGGGCGATAACAGCCAACGCAGTACCCAGGACTTTGGAATTCAGGCCGACTGAGGGCAACCTGCCAGCAGGATTACCCAAATGTAATGACTGCAACAGTGAATACACTCGAACATCTACATTTATGGTAAGTGTACAGAACTGTACTTTTTATCAGAAAGTTTTTGGATGACATAAGAGTCATCTTGTTAATACACTGGATATTTTCCGTGCATAATACTGTCATTTGTCTTTTCTCCGTCTTCCTTGATTTTTGCCAAGTTATTGGCTGTGATAGTAGAGACAGTGTAGCAGAAGTCTCCTAGATTATCTGACATGAATGATTGGTAGCTTGCTGTCGAGCATTATTAGTAGCAGCTTTCGCCTGTGCTTTCTCATGGTTTCATTCTGTGTGACATCACCATTCACTGGACGAAGGTATCCCCGCTCCTTATTTCTTTCATCCTGGTAGACTGCACAGCTTAGTGCTGAGTTCCCCCAATGCCCCAATGGCAAGAGCTAAGGATCACAGGGAGTTTCTGGCTTGAGTCTCCAAATACAGTCTGAAAGGGAAACCATAAAGTCTTCAGTTACGTCAAGAACCTCCATGGCAAAGCCCAAGTTTGTTCTGAATTAATACTTAACAGTATCACTTACACTGTTGACTTAGCCAACCTGCTAGCAGATAAGTTCAGCGCAAACGTCACCCTTTCGACATCCCCAATACTTGTCCCGCATGTCACGTCTCCATAGATCATGTTACAGGCCCTATCCAAGGCAAAGAACACAGCTTCCATGGGAACTGATAGTATCCCAGGATGTATTCTGCACCATCTCCAGCAGGAACCTGCTTCTCCATTGAGCACCATATTCAACCACAGCCTAAGTACTGGCTTCATTCCAGCAGAGTGGAGAACTGCCATTGTCATCCCCTTGCACAAAGGTGGTGCCACTACTCATCCTGGAAACTATCGCCCCATCCATTAGCTTGACAAGTCTGATCTGTAAAGCCATGGAGCATATTGTTATGGATCTCATAAACAAAGACATAGGCAATTTCCAAACACTTGACCCCACCTAGTTTGGATTCACCCAGGGCAGATCTTGTCTGTTGAACCTGGTTGATTTCTTTGAGACTGTCACCAAGGCCCTGGATGAGGGAAAGTCAGTACATACAGCTTACCTTGACTTGGCCAAGGCCTTTGACACAATCCCTCACTCGGGCATCATCGAAAAGCTAATGCAATTTGGCGTAAACCCTGTCTGATCAGGTGGGTGGCCATCTGGCTCACCCGACAGGACCCTCAGAGTCAAAATAGGCACCTCCACCTCCGATAGCAGACCTGTCACTAGTGGGGCTTCCCCAAGTATCTGTCCTGGGACCCCTAATGTTCGCCATCTATTTCTCAGAGGTCCAGGCAAAGAGAAAAGGCCTGTGGCTGACCAAGTTTGCAGACAACTGTAAGTTGGGTGCTGTCATTGACTCCCCAAATGATGTTAACATACTGCAAGAGGGTCTCACAGCAACTAATGACTGGTGCCAAAGTCATGGCTTCAAGCTACATGCAAAAAAATGTATCCTCATACCATTTGGCAAAAACACGACCCCTATTGATTACCACATCAATGGCAACCCCCCCCCCCAATTACACAACCTGTGGTGGGAGACCTGGGCACTCAAGTTGATAACCTCACATTTGACCATCATGTAGCGGCCGTGGTCAGAAAAGCCTTTTACTTAGTTCATCTCATAAGTAAAGGGATTTCATCCAGTAAAAAGGTTATTACCTCTCTATAATCCTCCCTCATTAGACCAATAATTGAGTATAACGCCCTGTTTGGGATGTACCTCTCCAAACATCTGCACCAACTGGAAAGGCCACTGAAATACCTCACAAAGAGAATCCATAGCCTCCAACACCTCTCCTATGAAGACAAGCTCAAATCACTATCACTGTACTTGGTATTGTACAGATTGCTCAGGGGTGATCTGTGTCTTGCCTATAAGGCAATCTCAGACCCTGCTCAACTAGAGATGCTCCATATCCATAAGTCTAACGTCTCATGCACTACCCACTCAAAAGGCCTGAATCTAATATGCAACATCAACAAAACCTGCTGGAGAGACAGGGTAGTCTCTCAGAGGCTGCCCCGTCTCTGGAATAGACTTGCCCTACACATCAAACAAGCTGACCCTCTTCAAGCGCAAACTTGATGAATGGATGGGAAACCATAAATTTGTCCCAGGGGTTCCACCTGTGTCCCTCATTGACAGGTGCTGACAGGTTTCTTTTTGGGATAAACTCTTGGCTAGGCTTGGAAGGGCCCCAGGGCCATTAGCTTAGTAATCTCCTATGATCCTGTGATCCAGGTCTTTATCTTTTTGTGTCTGCTGGGGTTCCCAGCAACAGTGATGTTTACTGAGAAGAGGGACAGGGATTTTAGTGCATTAGAGATGCTATGGTTACTGACCTGTCAGTGTAATGATTAAGGTGTTTACCTCACAAACACACATGGTACAGGGTTTGATTGTCACTTTTGACAGGGAAATTAGGTTTAAAATAGCCCACAGTTGCAGCAAGCCTGGAATTGAGATCTGTTTGTTGAGGAGACACTGAGGTCTCTCAACCTGGTTTAGGTGCATACTGAGGTACACGGTGAAGAGGAATTGTATTCAGTGATGGACCTAATAGGGAAGGAATAAAGTGAAGACTGTAATTTTTTGAATCTTGAGGAGAAGCCACAAAAAATGTGCAAGATAGAAGGATTTTCAGTCCACCACAGAGACATGGTGGTTAAGGGAGAGTCAGTTAACGGCATTGATACCCAAGCCTGTAATGGCTGTGCCATATTTAAATGGACTGTTTTTTATATGATAAGTTGTTGGGTTTACCCAATGAAACATTGCTGACATTTCTTGTCATTGAGAGAAAGCACATATTTAACACACCAAGCATTTGAATGGTCCAGCCATTGCTAATAGTTTAAGTATCAGTATGGAATTTGATGAGTGCCCCTTGTTGCAATCAGAAAACTTGGCTAGCCTTAGTGTCTTGATGTCAGTTTTTATGGCAAAGAAATTTATATCAAAGTAGATGGACCCAGGACGGAGCCCTATGTGACACTGCTGATAACATTTTTCTGTCTAAACAAACACTCCCAGCCTTAACAGTATGGGCTATGTCAGAAAACCAATTATCTGTCCAGCAAAACTAGTTATGGTAATGCTGAATTGCAAGAGTGTCACAGTATGTCCCTTATCCATGGCCGTATTAACCCTTTCAAGGAACTCAAACAGGTTGACCAGGCATCATCTTTTACAAAGCCAAACTGGTGTTTATACAGGGAAATAAAGTTGCCTATGTCAGTGTGTAGTAGCTCTTCTATAACAAGTTCCATAGCCTTTGAAATTATCACGGATCTCAGAAAAATGTGTTGGTAGACAGATTGAGATGATCCCAAACAGACCTCCACAAATAAATCCTAAAAAGGGGGTGTCATTTTGGATCTGACCAGATTCTGGACTATACCTGAAATAGACCTGTTTGCCTCCCACATGAACAAGCAACTGAGAAAGGTCTGTGGCAGGACAGCAACTCCTAAAGCATTAAAAATGAACGCTGAATTAGGCGGGTCTGTTCCTTTATGCTTTTCTTCTGTTTTCCTTGATCCACAGTGTACTGCTCAACATATAGGATGAAAGACCAGAAGTGATTCTAGTAGTGCACTTGTGCTGGTTCCTGCGATCCCTTGATACAAAACTGGGATTTCCTGCTACACCCAAACCCGGACACTCTAAGGCTAACAACTTGGGTGATCTTACCCTGATTCCAGGTGAACACGAGTATTTTGAGGACATGTTAATTATAAGAGGCTAAGAAACCTAACACAAGCAATTAAAATCTACCTAAATGGAGAAGATTCTCCTTTTGGTGTCAGTTTGTGGACCTTGGCCCAAAGAAAGCTGTCAGATCTTTACAAATCGGGGTTAGCTTACACCTTTATAAAAGTGCATGGTTCTGCTGTTTCAGGTGTTCTCCATGTGGACCCTCCTATTTACTCCAGCTGTCCACAGTGGGGGTCATTCACCCTAAGCCACGAAGAAGAGATGTTGCTTCACCGTGGGTTGTGAACTGTGTGTCTGAAAATCTGACCCCGACTCCTTTTGAGTCAACTGCTTTACCCCTTTACAATACCTATCTTGGAGTTGCTGTTTATGGTGGCTGTCACCTCTTCCAGACTGATTTCTGAATGGAAAATGATATAAGACCCTTTCCTAGTCTTTCATCAGGACAGTGTCCCACTGTATCAACCCCACTTTCGTGACCATGAAGCTGGTCATGCAGTTACCAGTTTTCAAAGCCACATAATTCGGGCAGAAGGATCCTGTTTTCTACTGATGTGCTCAGGCAACTAAGCACTTCCTTACATAGAGCCAAGGAATTCAAATAGCTACCGGTCTGTTTAAATTTGAAAGAGGGTAGACTTGTTATCACGCAAATTCTTGCAAAATAGCTGGATCACTATATTTTCTTTGTTATTCAAACTGCGACAAGCGTATTCCAGGCCTGACCATGATCCAGTCCATTAGGGCTATTGCTGCCACCACAGCCCTTGGGAGTGTTGTTACCAAAGCTATCCTTGAAGTAGCTACTTTGTCTTCTGTATACATGTTCTCCAAGTGTTACAACCTTGGGAGCATTGTTTGGGACAAGGGCAGGACTTGCATCCGTTATCTTGCAAGGCGTCATATCCCTATACCCTTCTTCCTCTTCCCAGAGATATTATGATTAAAGAATCTTTCTGTATGTGGGACTGCAGCAATGAACACTACAGAGAGCATAGTTTAACTTAAATATGGATGGCTGAATAGGTTCACTGTTGCTACCTGGGCATCCAGCTTCTCCCCTTGGCATGGCAACCTAGTTCCTGTATATACCTTCCTTCTCATTTCCCTACCCAGCCCCATCCCTCCTCTATGTCTACTATCAGGAAAGGCAGATTGAGTTCTAGTGCCAAAGCCTTTTCCTTGGCTCTTGTGGGGGCTAAGAAGGGTTTGATGATGGTATCAGCAATTGCATTCTTTATACCACCAATGGAGGAGAGCATCAGCCAAACCCCTTGAAGAGGGTAAGGCCATAAAAATTGGATGAGCCACAAGCTACCTGCATGCAAAATATTCAAAATGAGAGGACTGCAGTGAATCTGCTTAAACATCTACTTCTTCTTTTGGCTGCTCCCGTTAGGGGTCGCCACAGCAGATCAAGTGTTTCCATTTCTTCCTGTCCTCTGCATCTTGCTCTGTTACACCAACCACCTGCATGTCCTCTCTCACCACATCCATAAACCTTATCTTAGGCCTTCCTCTTTTCCTGTTACCTGGCAGCTTCATCCTTAGCATCTTTTTCCCAGTATACTCTGCATCCCTCCTCAGCACATGTCCAAACCAACATAATCTTGCCTTGTCTCCAAACCTTCTAAACTGGGCTGACCCTCAAATATACTTATTCCTAATCCTGTACATCCTTGTCTCACCCAGTGCAAATCTTAACATCTTCAACTCTACCATGGCAAGCTCTGACTGCTGCCTTTTTGTCAGTGCCACTGTCTCCAATCCATATAATATAGCTGGTTTCACTACCCTCTTGTAGACCTTCCCTTTCACTCTTACTCGTCTGTCACAAATCACTCCTGACACTTCTCCACCCACTCCATCCTCCCTGTACTGTCTTCCACACTCACCATTACTCTAAACTGTTGATCCCAGGTATTTAAACTCATCCACCTTTGCCACCTCTACTCCCTGCATCCTCACCATTCCTCTATCCTCCCTCTTATTCACACACATATATTCTTAAACATCTACATTTATACATCTATGTTTACATTCACATCTACATTTACATACATCTACATTTAAACATCTACATTTATAGTATATTTGTAATATAAGTGTAAATTTTCCTTCCAGAGATTAAGGTCACATTCCATTTTATTAAGGTGGATGATTCTGAGCCCCACCACAACTAAACGCACATGTAAGAAACATATAAAATTACACAAAATACTATTGACAGTAATCAGGCCCTGGAAGAGGAAAAGAATTAAAATGTAAAAAATAAAAAAGTAATTGCTCAGAGATTAAGCTATATGTGCCAGATTAAGTAAATGACATTTTAAGGGACCTTTTAAGGACAAACAGTGTGACAGATTCCTGTAACCACTAGGGTAGATGGTTCCAAAGATGTGGAGCTTGGTACAAAAAGGAATGTGTACAAGAATTGTTCATTGTTCACACAGCATCAGGGACATATGGGTTATCTGCCTGCACAAACCCACACTGGCAGCTTGCCTGAGCCCAGAATCTCCTACTGTGAATCCCTCTGATAGGGGATTGTCTAAGCCCCTCCCATCAAGGGAAGCATAACCCTGTCACAGAAAGTCAGTATTCCAGTCTTTTAGTGCCACTATAGGACTCGCACAGTTGAATCTCAACAGCATGCATTGGAGATTTGCAGCTTCCAGACTGTGATAAGATCCCTTTGGGAACTTCCTTTCCTATTTGTTATTGTATATAATTCTGATATTTTTCTGTTTTATTAATGTGTGTGTTTAACTTTTTATTTTTTTGATCTCTGTTTTTTTTTCAAACACCTTTATTGAGTTATCATTATGACATAGACATATTTACATTCATATAAAAGTAATTACAATATAATTAACATAAACATTTTACTTTGCATATATTGCTATATACCATATAACCTAAGCAACATTACATACATTATTTAATTCCTGTCTTTTTTAACAAGGAACATCTTTATTAAACCACTTAATACATAGACGATCATACATTTATATAAATGAAAACAAACCACACCAGCACAATCCTAGTTGTAAGCATTTTACATCACAAACCATACTGACACACTCCCAGTTGCAAACATTGTACATCACTTGTAATCTACCCAATCTTTTTCGAACATTACATAGATCATTTAAGTCCTGCTGCTTTTAAACCTCATTCTTCCCTTGTATGCATTGTTCCCACAATTCTCATTTTCCCTATGTAGTTTGCTCCTACCCTTTTCTAAATATCTCATTTCCAGTTTTTTTTTTATCTCTGTTACTGTATTCACTACTTCCAGTATAGTTGGTTTAGATTTTGATTTCCAGTTTCTAGTAATTGCTTTTTTGGGGGGGAGCCACCATTATTAGGAACAACAAGGCCTTTCCATGCTTAGACAATTCCAATTCTGTATCATAGCAGGGAATCTTTAACGTCTACCAATCCACCTGTTAACTTTTTATTTTAATATTATTGCTATTTATTACTGCCATTAATTCCATTTGGAATTCTAATGACCTTTGTATTGATTGTATGCTTAATACTGTTTTTATGCAGTAATGAGGCTTTTCTAAAGTGTTTTTATGTCTTGTAGTGGGAAACTGAAGTTTTGCAGTGTCAGTTGAACACTAGGGACTACCTCAAGCATGTAGAGCCAGGATTTAATCACTCCTGTTATTTATCTGCTTAATTTTGAAGCTCTGACAGGAAAATTTTGCATGTTTTCATTTTTCCTTCATTTTTGTGATATTTACTTCTGATTTACCACTGCTACAGCTATTTTTATTACATTTTGATTTTACTGCAGATTACTTTATTTGCATTTTCTGTTGATATTTTTTTCATTTCTGACAAGAGAAGTTATAAGAATTTTTTATGCTGTTTTAAAAGGTTTCAGTTTGATTTAAGGGCATATATTTGATTTTTTGTCATTATTTGGACCCATGAATTTTAATTGATAATCTGACTGTATGTGCTGTTACTTATTACATTGTGCAGGTTGCAGAACAAGGCTTAGCACAATTTAAATTGTTTTTGATATATTTTATGCAGTTTATCTGTATTTGCTGTGTTGGGACATCATTTATATTTCCTATTATTTCTGCCATTAGTCAGCTCTTAATAGTGTCAGTGTATTATTTTGACTGATGTTTTCCCCCTGACGTTATATGGCTGCCCCCCCCCCCATCGAATCCAGTTACACCTAAAAAAGTTAACAAAAACTTGCCTCAACCTACACTTTGTGAATCTGTTGTTGCCATAAGCTGGTCCACAGACCACTTATCTTTTTCCCCATCAGCCTCCAGTGTGAGCTTGCAGTTCTGTGTGGAAGAGCTGTCAGGCTCGTGCTCTGGGGCTAGTACCTGGTTCAGGTATGGGAGAACCAAACACTTAGGTGTAGGAGAGGTCCAGGGTAAGAGCCCCTTGCCAGGCATACTACTCTGTCCTCAGTTATTTTGTCCTGTAGTGTAGATCATAGTAAGAAGAAACAAAACTTCACCTTATGACAGACAGTCAAGTTATTACCATGTATAGGGCTTAATGTAGATTCCTTAGCTAAGTGTGTTTTATAGTCAGCTAATCTTGGGAGACTATGCTCTATTCAGAATGAGTACGGGGCTACCTTTTCTAAATATCAGTCTAGGTCCACATATGTCAGTGGGGACTCTGATGCGGACAGTAGTGTCCACTGAGTCTGATTCTACAGAAAAGTGAACAGATTTAAAAACCCAAGCAAATGTTCACTTTTCCACAGATGCTAGCCAGGTTTAGAGATTTATTTGACTGGAAGCAATCTGAAGCTGTGCCAGGGATTGGCAGAGTTTATGATCTTATTGAGGATAAGATTCCAGATGTGTTGGCTGTTCCTTCTCTGTTAACAGCCTTAGAAGATATCTGTAAAATTTCATGTAAAACCCCATTGGCTACTAAACAGGTTCCTAAAAAGGTTGTGAGAAAATACAAGGTGTACTCTGATCTTGCAGCTCTCTTTACTCCTTTGTCAGCTGACCTGACCTGACAGTTGCAGTGCCAACTCTGAGAGCTGTGGCTTCTTTTAACCTTTCAGTGCCGGATAACATTGGAAAGTGGTTAGAATCTTGGGGAAAACAAAGTTGGCTCAATCTAGTAATGTAGTCTTTAGAATTTTAAATTACCAAGACTTCATGCAGAAATTTATTTTGCAGTGTACTTACAGTTTCAATGACTTGCTGTTTCATTGCCTGCTGAGCAGACACGTTATATAAATGAGATTGTTTTTAATGTGACTTATTTTTCTAAACATGCTTTAACAAGTGTCTTGGAAGGTGCAGACACAATTTCTAGAAGTGCAGCCGCTTGTTGTTTTGAGAAGGTGTGCTTGTATATAATCGGACTTTTTCCTGAGGGTTTAAAGTTATGACATTTTGAATGCTCCTTTAAGATCTGAATTTGTGTTTTGTCCTACTGCTTCCCAGATTCTCAAAACAATGGGATGATAGAGGTTAATTGATTCATGGGGTATCCAGAATGTTTCATATTCCCACATTATCCCCTAACAAGGAATCCAATTTCAATAGGTAGAATAAATGAAAATCCCAGCTTAACAAGAGTTAAGGTACCAAGAAGAAATGGCAGGAGGATAATGCTTCCAAACCAAATAAAAGGGGATTCTTTCCCAAACAAGATAATTTTCCAGCTAAAGAACGGCTGTGCCACACTCTGAGTATCCCATCTCTTCCTCCTGCCCTCTCGCCTAGCCATTCTCCTTCCTCCAAGCTTTCGGTCAGCTTAGCAGCTTAGCCAAAAATAGTCTTAGACAAGTGGGTGATGAGAATAATTTTATGAGGATACTCTTGGCAGTGGACAGAAAATTATCTTGCCTTCAGGGAAATCCCCCCTCATCTGCCAGACCAGACACATCTGTTCTGTCTAGTACTCCTTCACAAGTTGAAGTGTAAACAAGGGATATAGAGCCAGTTCCTGCACCATAAAAGGAAAAGGAATTTACACAAAAAGAAGCTATTGTGAAGACAAGGGTTATATTGGTCATACCTAAATACCTTTCTGAAAGTACTCAAATTCAGAATGTTCACCCTACAAGATGGTCTTATCCCATCTTCCAGACCACTGTTTCATGGTGACTTTAGATCCGGAGAGTGTTTATCATCATGTACCAATTGCTTCTATCTTCAAGATGAACTTACAAAAGACATGTCTCATACCCTCTTGAAGAATTATCTTCTTGCGGGGTATCATACATGCAAAAAAAGTATGGCCTTTCTACCATAAGACAAAATCCTGACTTTTCAGAACATTTTCAGGGATTTCTCTCCTCAAGAAGCTAACTCTGCAGGAATGTTTTTCAAAATTCTCGGCCCTGTGGTATCAGTGATCATGACCCCACTGGGCCAGATTCCACATAGAAAGATTCAATGACACTTAAAAAAAAAAAAAAAAAAAATGTTGGCGCAAGCACCTGCATCCTCTGGGGTTGGGTGGAGGGACATACCCTTTTCCCTCCAAACCCCATTTCAAGTCAATCCAGATGGCTTCATCAAATGTTTCATGGGAAGAGTTGTCTGGGGGAGTTCTAGTGCAAGGTGTATGGGGTCCTTTGGATGCCCTAAAGCACATAAATGTCGAAGGAATGTTGGCAGTAATTCAGACATTAAAAGTTCTTCACCTGTTGTGGTCTCCGGGTCCCGTTTTATTGGTCACAGACAACACTACAGTCATATGGTACCAGAACAAACAAGCAGGTACAAGGTCATACCATCTTTGCTGGTTGGCAGTTATGGCCTTGGAGCTAGCCTCATGGCATTCTCTGATGCTTCAGGCCTCAGCATCCCATCAGAGCAAAACGTAGTGGTAGACAGACTAAGCAGATCCTCAGTGGACCCTCACGAGTAGAAGGTCTGCCTGGATTTGGTTCATATATGGGGAGCACTTCAAATAGTTCTGCTCACTTACTTTCAAAACAGATATTTGGAAAAATTCTGTTCAAGACATCCTTGCAGTCATGTTTGGAGGACCAAAGCATTCTCATTCCCTTAGACAGGAATGTTTCATTTTGCCTTTCCACTGTTACCCAAGGTGCTGAAGATTCAAAAAGAATTTTCAGAGATGACTGCAGTGACCTCTTTTTGGCCCAGGAAAATTGGTTTTCACTTTTAATGGAATTGGCCAAGGACAATTACCACAAGGTTCCTCACACTCTGACTCTGCTCACATCTTAACTTAAAGTGATTGCTACTGAGCCTGGATGATTCTGTCTTGATACCTTTTAGACACTTGTTCCATGAGGATGTGCAGCAGGTATTGAATGAGGCAAGAAAACCTGCTGCTAGAAAATGTTATGTTTACAAGTGGAAGAGCTTTTGTAGCTGGTGCCTAATTGATAGCAGTGGGCCCGATATAGTGTCTACCCCTCTGCTTTTGAAGTATTTGTGTGAGCTACTCAATGTGCGTCTTACCGCCGTCTCAGCTTGTCTGCCCATGGATCCCTCTGTTTCATGTCTTTTTGTGGTTTCATCTCTTGTGGTCAAACAGCTTATGAAAGGGGTCTTACAAGTGAGACGCCCCTTGAAAGCAAATTCCTCCGTCTCCTTGGGATCTCAACTTTGATTTTGAAAAAAAAATGCCAACCTTATCTCCTTTAGAACTTTTCTTTCAGGCTGATTTGAAGTTCATCACTTGGAAAACTGTTTTTCTTATTTATCTTATATCTGCAATTAGAGTCTCTTAGCTGGAAACTCTCATGGTGGTCCAAACTTATTTAAATTTCCATGAGGATAGGGTTGTTTTATGCCCTAATCCTTTCATGTCAAAATTTGTTTCTGAATGTACCCTGAACAAGCTGTCAATCCCAGTTTTCTTTCTGGAATCTGAAAACAAGGGAGAGAAGATTCAGCATACCTTGAATGTTCACAAGCAACTCAAGTACTGCTTTGACAGAACTAAGCCCTTCAGGAAAACTGAACAGCTGCTTATTTCCTATTCTGGGGCTAAAAAGGTTCAACCTGTCTTTAAGCAAATGATTGCTCATTGGTTGTTCTCTGCTTTTGTTTTTTTTATTACTCCCACCATGTAAATCTATTCCAAGCAAGGTTAAGACCCATTCCAACAGAGCCCTATCCTCTTCAGTGACTTGTCGGAAAGGGATGGAGTCTAGAAACATTCTAAAGGCACAAGACTGTTGCTCTGCTCATACCTTTGCAAAGCACTGCAAACTGGGCTCTTTCTCAAGTTGCACAGCAGGGTTTGCATGGATCATTCTCCATGGGCTCCTGGATCATTATCCTTTCTCCTCCCAGGTAAGATAAGCTTTGGGAATCTACCCATATGCCACTGAGACAATGTGAATGATGAACATAGTACAGTTACCTAAGCCCTACTTACCTGTAACAGTAGATGTTTGAATTTCACACTGCCTCAGGGGCAGCACCCAGTCACTTGTTTTGTATATAGTTTGATGGTATCCAAACTTGTTGTGTTGTTGGTTGGCTTTGGTTATTTGTGTTGGTGTGTTCTGGCTGCATACTGGTTGGTTTCAGGCAATTCTTGCTTCTGGTCCTTCATTCCTCCTAGTTAGCAGTAAAAGCCTGAGTAACTGATTGTGACGGGGGTTAGGCTTCCCATGATGGAATGGGCTTAGCCAATCCCCTATCACAGAGAGACATAGAAGGGGATTCTGAACTCTGTAAAGCTGCCAGTGTGGGCTTGTGTAGGCACAGAACTCTTATGCTACTGAGGCTGTGTGAAATTCAAACATCTGCTACTACAGGTGAGTCAGACTTAAGTAGCAGTGCTTTCTCCATCCACACCCTAGGCTTCCCCAACAGCCACAAGGAGAAGTGCAAGAGAACTGACAAGACAGTTGGGGATCAAGAACTCTAAGATTAGTGGAACTTATCTTGTATATGGATAAATAAACCAACAGCAAAATTTTGTATGTCAGTGCAAGTTCAAGATCAATTTTATTTACATGTTTATTACTTCAGTATGATTATAGCTCCACTAAACATTTGATCGCTTAAAGCATTAAGCACATACAATGAAAACTTCCAATAATGCAATACAGTAAAAGTTTAAAACATAAGTAAATGGAGTTTAAAAAGAGGCAAAAAGTTATAGCAAAGGTAAAAACAAACCATGGTCGATTAGAGGTAAGTTCATGCTAGTCTTTGGGGAGTATTAAAAATGCTTATTTTGGGTGACTCTTTCAGTCATCAAGGTATTGTATTCCAAAGGAACAGAACTTGAAAGGCAAAATTGTGTATGCCACAAGATTCAAGACATGCCTCCAGAAAAAGTCATCAGTTTCTGAGTGTCATGAGTGCAGTGAGTGAGTGAGTTGGCTTGCACCAGATAATAAGGACTCAAGTATGGAGACCCAAGACTTGCAGAGCCAAGTGCACCCTGACCAGAACTTTATATATAGTCCACTGATAGGCAACCATTGTAGCTCATACAGGACCAGTGTAATATGGTGTTATCTTGATACCCAATATGCAAGTATGCTGTGGTTGTGTAGACTGCACAAAACCTGGGTAATGTGAAGGTAAGTTGCTGTTCCCTTGCAAGCAAAACTCTGAACTGGTTTCAATTCATA
Organism: Protopterus annectens; assembly: GCF_019279795.1. Classification (NCBI taxonomy): domain Eukaryota; kingdom Metazoa; phylum Chordata; order Ceratodontiformes; family Protopteridae; genus Protopterus; species Protopterus annectens. Next base: position 1,708,425,439 of record NC_056725.1, read on the forward strand.
CAGCTCACTGTTAGACAGCCCCAAGTATGAGGAGTTACATTTCCAAGAAAGAAAAAAAAAACTTATACCACCACTGAAGTCTTTGAGGGAGAAGTTGGTTGATGTAACAGATGTTTCATAGATGAAAGCAATGTGATTATTGACAACAGATGACATTAGGTCCATGAGTATCAATCTGCTGTCAATAATCACATCAGAAATTTTAACTTTCTTCACAAATACCAGCTTGTCAGCATTATAAGTGACAATTGGATTTAAAGATCAGCAAACTGGCTAACTTATGTACCCAACAATTATAGCTACATTGCTGTCTTTCAGATGTTTGTCTGTAATATTTGTTTGTGTCTTTTGGCTTTTCCCGGTTAGGGGTCGCCACAGCGGAACTCCGGTCCGCTAATGATTGGCAGTAGATTTTTACGTACTGGCTTGCCGGGCCTAACGCACAACCTTCAACGAAGGAGCGCCCATTCACGCATGTTGCTACACAGAAGACGCTCTAACTGAGAATCGAACGGGCAACGTCTAACTGTGAGGCGACAACGCTACCACAGCACCACCACCGCAGTTTTATAAATGTCATATATTTTGCAATGAATGCACAAATTCTTAGTTTCTGGCTCTATAGCTCTTAACCTAATGTATTCAAAACGTGGAACACTTCCACTCACAATATGGAGAAAATGGGAAAATTGCTAAGAACTTCAAGTAGTGTTCACATCATAGTTAACTGTTTATTCATATTTGCATATACTTACAAAATGGACATGGGTAATATTAATATGATTCATTACTGTCTACAATGGATACTTGCTAAAAACATATTAATAATTAATATGCGATAAATAAAATTCTCTTCCTCACAGTTGAAGAATCAAAACAAAAGCCAACAAAAATAATGTGAAAGGAAGGCCCAAAATTAAGGGCAGATTTTAAATATTCTTATATGCTTAGAAAGTTGCGAGAATAACAGGTTAGGATAATATGATTGCATTGGGGTGTATTTTCCTGAGAGATATAAAGTCTGAAACTGAATGAATATGAAGCAAAATCAGGGGCAGTTGAGAGCTATAATGACAGACTTTTAAAATGTGGAGCAACATGGATAGGAACATTCCTTGAAATGAGATGCAGTTCAGAAGTATAGCTAGCCCAATCCTGGAGGGCCATCCACTGCTCATATCTGTCTGCCAACTCCAGCTTCTTAAAGAAAAAAAGTCATTCTACCACCAGCAGAAACTTTAGCTTCTCTTCACTCTACTGCAATTCCACGTATTTCACTTTACCAAGATGTGAGAGCCATGAGACATTTTATGTGGGAATGACACCAGGAAGGTTAAATAAAGAATATACAAGCACTAATGCAGATACCGCGGTGGTACGGCGGTAGCGTTATTACCTCACAGCAAAAGGTCCTCCTGTTCGATTCTCGGCTGGGCTTGGGAGTGCCTTCTGTGTGGAGTCTGCATGTCCTCCCTGCGGTTGGGTAGCGTTCAAAAGACATGCGTGCGTAAATGGGTGTGCCTTCATTGAAGGTTGGGTGTCGAGCTGGCACCTCGGCGTTTCGTAAAAATCTACTGCCAATCATTAGTGGACCGGAGTTCCGCTGTGGCAACCACTTACTGGGAAAAGCCAAAAGACAAACAACAACAAGCACTAATGCACCCGTAAAATGAAACAAAACTGATAATGCATTATGTAGATACAGTTTAGTATGCACTCTACGTGAAAGCTTTTTTTTTTTTTTTTTTTTTTTGTTTAGTGTTGGACAATGTGGAGCTAGACTTAAGAGATGGCAATGTTAGCATATGACTAGGAAAAACAGAGAAATAATTGCAAATTTCTTTGAAATTCTCTTGTTTGGCATCTACTTCTCTGAAGTACAGGTCAACACTAAGGGACTCTGGCTAACAAAGTTCACAGATGACTGCAAACTGGGAGCCATTATTGAATCCCCAAATTATGTGGATATTCTACAAAAGGGCCTTACAGAAACAGATGCTTAATGCCAGAGCCATGGGCTCAAGCTTAATGCCAAGAAATGTATAGTTATCCCCTTTGGGAAAAAACATGTACCCATGAATTACCACATAGGTGGCAGTACACTAAACACCGAAAGTGTGATGAGAGACTTAGGGACACAGGTGGACAGTGGTCTCACCTTCGATAACCACATCACCACAACAGTTAGTAAATCCTTCTATGTGGCACACCTCATCACAAAGGGCTTTTCATCCAGAAAAAAGGAGGTCATTGTCCCACTGTACTCATCCCTCATTAGACCCATTATATAGTACAACACTCAGTTTGGTATGTACCTCACAAGACATCTGCAACATCTAGAAAGGTCGCAGAAATATCTCGCTAAAAGAATCATAGGCCTAAAGCAGATGCCCTATGCTGACTGTCTAAAATAAACTCCAGCTATACTCTGTGGGATATCCTCTAGTCAGAGGCAATCTCTGCTTAACATACAAGGCCATGTCATACCCTGTGCTGTTGGACATGCTCCACTTAAAGAAATCCCAATCCCTCAGAGCCCCACACTCCAGGGATCTAAACCTTGTCATCACAATGAACAAAACATGCTCTAGGGATAGGTTCCTGACTTAGATGCTCCCCATACTCTGGAATAGACTGCCTATACATGTCAAGCAGAGCGCTTCCTTGGCCCTCTTCAAAAGGAACCTTGACGATTGGATGAGAGATAGGAACTTCACCCTGGGGATCACGTCAGTGACCCTGCTAGACAGGTGTCCAGGGAGGTAAATATTGTGGGAAGAAATATCCAGGGAATTGTTATGGCTAGGCTTGTATAGGCCCTAGGGCTGATAGCCTAGTACCAATCTATGAATGCATCTGTGTAGCCTGGTATTTGACACTATTTAATTAAATGTTTACTGCAATTGAAAACATGACAAAGAAGATAGAAATAAAGATGGGTGCCTGGTTTTATGTTTTGATTGGACATCATTTAAACTGATATTAAACAAAATTTCTTAATATTCTGAATAAGCCTATTAAAGACAAATATGCTTAACATTACAAGACTGACTTCCTGGTTTTACGTTGATTTTTGTAGCATTTTTTTAACACGTGGTTTCCTGTATTTTGGGCTTTATTTTTAAGGAAGTGAAAAAAATCTAAGCAAAGCATTTAGTGTGATCACTGAGATGTCTAATTTGAAGATTGAAGTTCAAATTTGTCTAACCATACAAACTGGAGTTAATATTCCTAAAAAAACTCAAATGATTACAGGGATAGATATATTAACACAATTCAGGTATTTGATACGAAGATATTTAACATTGTTTGTATCCGTCATAATATTTATGACAGAGTGATAAGCATAAGATAAGTCTGGAGGTAGTTATATAAGCGTCTGTTTATCCAGTTTTGTTTATAATTAGATACAGAATAGAATACCTTAATTGTCTCAAATAGCAGGTTTAAACAACACCATATTATTATATGTGTAACATAAAAATGTCATTTTGTCCTATCTCGCCGTAATTCTTGCTGGTTGGGTTCGGAGCCTTGGGTTCTGGCAAGAAAAATTCTGCAGGCCTTGGCTTCATGACATCTTGCATACTAGTAATACTATTTGCAAAACTGCATATGCGGAAATTACAATGGTACCTAAAAAGCGTATGGACTCAACACAGCCACAGCTTGGAAACAATGACACCTCTCATTCCCTGCCTTCAACAGGAGTTTCTATGGTGGTCACAGGCATGTCACCTCAACAAGGGTCAGCCTTTCACCTTACCCCCAGCCAGGCAAACTATGACAACAGATGCATCGGACTATGCCTGGGGGGCACACATGGCAGGACAGTGCATTCAAGGCATATGGACTGCAGATCAAAGGAATGTGCACATCAATCAAAAAGAAATGCTAGCTGTACAAAATGCTCTGACAGCCTTCAAGGACCTTTTACATCCAGGACAGCTTATCATAAAGACAGACAACACCACAGTAATGTGGTACATAAACAAGCGAGGGGGTACACACTCCTACCCTCTATGCAGGCAAGCAATGACCTTGTGGAACACAGCATGGCTTACCAAGTTCAATTACAAGCTCAATTCCTGCCAGGAAAAAAGAACACATTGGCAGACGACCTAAGCAGAAATATAATGGATCCCCACGAGTGGAAACTGGATCCACAAGTATTTGCAATGATAACTCAAAAATGGGTGCTCCCAGACATAGACCTGTTTGCCAGCCCCCAAAACTATCAACTAACAAAATTTTGCACAAGGACTTTTCACCATCAAGCTTGGGAAGTGGACGCACTCTCATTCAGTTGGAAAATGCTGACAGTATATGCCTTTCCTCCATTACCCCTTCTCATAAAGGTGCTGCTGAAAGTCAGGATGGAGAGACCATGAATGATACTCATTGCCCCAGACTGGCCACGCCAGCACTGGTATTCACTATTAAGGAATATGGCCCAGGGCCCACCATGGATTCTACCACAAATTACCCATCTGCTCACACAACAAGACAATCAAATTCTACACAGCCAGCTCAAAACCTTAAACTTGGCTGCATGGCAAATCACCTAAGCAACCAGCCAGCTCCTCTCTCACAAGCTGTTATGGATGTTATTCTGGAGGCCAGGAGGCCCAGCACCAGGAAAGCCTACTCAGACAAATGGAAAAGGTTTTGCGCCTGGAACCAAGCTAAAGGCCAAAATACCCTTCAGCCTGACATACCTCAGATTCTGCAATATTTAACTGAGATGTTACACAAAGGGCTTTTTTTTTCATCTATTAAAATCCACGCCTCAGCTATTTCAGCTCACTACAACACGGATCCTCCCTTATTTTCACATTCACTCCTAAGGCAGTTTCTCAGAGGGGCCAAAAACATTAGGCCTCCCAGGAGAGCACCAACACCTACTTGGGACCTCAACTTTGTTCTGGAAAAACTTACACTACCTCCTTTTGAGCCAGCTTTCTCAGCTGACTTAAAGTTTATATCATGGAAGACTGCCCTGCTGCTAGCAATAACTTCAGCCAGAAGAGTCTCAGAGCTACAGGCACTAATGCCAGTGGAGCCTTTCCTCATTTTTCGTCAAGACAGAGTTTCTCTATGAACTAACCCCTCCTTTATGCCTAAGGTAGTATCCAGTGTGGCTCTAAATCAAACCATCCATTTACCCACCTTCTTTCCAAATCCACAGAACAAAGGAGAAAGACTCCTACATTCCTTGGACATTCACAGGCAGCTACATTACTACTTGGATAAAACTAAGGTTTTCAGAAAATCTGACCAGCTTTTTGTATCCTATGCTACAGCATCACAAGGAAAGGCTATCTCAAAACAGACCATTTCCAAACGGATAGGACATTGCATACATTTTTGCTACACCCACCATGGAAAACCAGTTCCTGCTAGCATAAGGCCCCACTCTACCAGGGCAGCAGCTACATCTACAGCCTTCCTCAGGGGGGTGCCAACCAAGGATATTCTGGAAGCTGCAACATGGAGTTCAGTACACACCTTCACCAAACATTACCACTTAACACTTTACTCTAAGACTAGAGCTGGCTTCTCCACTGCAGTTTTGCAGGGCCTTCTAGCCTCCTCTAACCCTGTTTGACTCCACCTCCCATCCTTAGCTTTGGGATTCTATCCAAGTGTGATGACTGCAGCAGGGTAACATGATGAACATAATACAGTTTTGTACCTACCATAAATGTAGATGTTCGAGTGTATACCCTGCTGCAGTCCAGGTTACCCTCCCTCCATCCCCTCTGAACTACCTGAACTTATCTCTGCCACTCTATCCTATACTACCTCTGTGGTGTATTTGCTTGTGCCTAAGGGTTTTGTTTTATTTTTATATAGCTATATATATATATATATATATATATATATATATATATATATAGTTTGCATACCTATTAGGGGCACCTGACATCTGGGGCAAGAAAAACTGAAGAAAATGGTGTCAGATGCCTCTTATATACCCATGGCGCACTGACATCAGGGAAGAAGCGACAGCAACCGACGCCGGACCAAGACTTTGGAATTCGGGCCGACTGCAGGACCACCCGACGGCAGGATAACCCCAAGTGTGATGACTGCAGCAGGGTATACACTCGAACATCTACATTTATGGTAGGTACAAAACTGTACTATTTCCTTCTTATCCACCCATTCCTCCAGGAGCTTATCTGATGAGGATGTGGAGCAGGTGGTGAAGAGATTACTGAAAACACCAGCCGTGGCAAAAATGTTATCGTCTCCAGACCCGAAGTTCTCAGAGACATCCATACCTACATGTCCCGTTGTGATTCCTCCTCCGACCACATTAGTGTCTTCAGAGCCCAAGAGCTCAGATCTGATAGTGGTAGAACTGTCGGCATTGAGAGCCCCACTGGAATCTTCGGTGCCAACTGCTACAACTTCCTCAGCTCCATTGGAAGTCGAGAGGTCTGGGAGCCAACGTTCTCCAGTCGGTACTGGGGGGAGAGTCTGTGCGGACTGTTGTCCAACCCAACTCTTCCTCTCAGTGCCCCGGCTAGGTTGAGTTCAGCTCCCACGTCAGCTTTGGAGCCGTCTGCCTTGCTTGGAGTCGGCCTTCTTTTAGTTGGGAACCGAGGGCCACTTCGGAGTGGGGTGGGAAGGTTTTTGAGCTGATGGAGAAGGCGCTGTCACCTCAGACCACCTCGCCGTCAGATCCAGTCTCGTTTTCGGCTCTGACTCAGCCGAATGCTAAACCTTGAGAGCTTCCACTGGCTCGAGGCTTACCCCTTATGCCATGATGCTCTGGGCCAAATCCCCAGATCTCGTTTGCCACTCAAGCATCGTGGTTGCTGTCTGGCTGGCTCGTTGACTAAGTAGACTAAATTTATATTTTTCACTGTTGTTTCCTTGTTTTTCTCTCTCCTTTTACTTTTAATAGTTATCATGAGTCTGCATTAGGTCTTCTCCCTATTCTGTACTAGTTTAGAGAGCACTGTTTAAGTTAGAGGGCTCTTGCGGCCTGTTTGAGTTAAAGGGCAGCTCTCCATATCCCTTTCTCTACTGTGTGTTACTTAGTGAAAACTTCTACTAGAAGTCTCCCTTACTTCCTGTCATAACCCTAGAGAGCACCGTTTAAGTTAGAGGGCTCTTGCGGCCCCTTTGACTTAGAGGGCCGCTCCCTTCCCTCCTTTCTTCTGTTAAAAAAAAAATTTCTTTCCTATAACATAGTTTTTGTTCTTCTGTAGTTCTTGTCACGTTACTTGTCAGTAGCAGTTCCTTTTCTCTAATGTCTAAAGAAAAAGAGCATCGACCTTCTGGATTTAAAAAATGTGATAGATGTGCACAGAAAATGTCCTTCACTGACGGCCATACTAGCTGTGTCTATTGCCTAGGTGAGGTACATTTACAGGGCCCCTGCACTATCTGTCATGTCTTCAGTAGCAGGGTGCTCCATGAAAGGAAGAGGAAATTGATTGATAGAGATTTAGTGAAAGGGGCTTTTCAGGAGTCTTTAGAAAAAGGACAGAGATCCAAATCTCTACGCTCCAGCAACAAAAATCAATTACAGATAACTAGAACCAGGAACTCTGCTGGAGAAGCTCTCTTCTCCTACTCCATAGCAAAATTATGGAATACCCTTCCTCACACTATAACTTCTGTGTCATCATGCACTAACTTCAAAGCTGCTCTAAAATCTCATCTAAAAGAGCACTGGGCATGCCCCTGTAACAAACCTCGCTAGCATCTCTACCCCAACCTCTCTAATCCCTTTCTTCCACTCCTCTAACTACCTCAGATTGCAGCCAAATACATTGCTTGTAAACCTATATCTCAGCTGTAATCTTAGCCACTGTTATTCAAGGGTAATAGCTGCTAGCTCAGCTATTAAAATACTTGCTAGTCTTTATGGCACCAATGATATAATTGTTGTACCATTTAACTAAATAATTTCATTTTGAACTATAACTGTTTACTACTATTGTTAAACAAAACCTACCTATACTTCTTGTAACTTGTAATTGATTGTTGTTTTCATTGTGGAGCTTTTCTCCCCGGGGCTCCACTGAAAAAGGACCTGTGTCCAATCGGATTTTCCCAGTCAACAAATGTAAGTAAATAAATAAAGACCTTCCTCCAAGACACACTCTACCAAAAGACTGGCTTCTTCGGCTCCATTGACTGAGCCACCTACAAGGATTGCGACATCGGAATCGAGGGCTCTCTGTTTTGACACAACAGTTACTTCTGCAGCTCCAACAGTGTACTCAGAGCGGGCAGAAGCATCTAATAGGAGACGCTCCCCGGAACTGGAACCTGTCTCACCTATCTTGATATCGCCCATTTTAGATTGGGGCAGATGTTCATCGTGTTACCCTGCTGCAGTCATCACACTTGGGGTTATCCTGCCGTCAGGCGGTCCTGCAGTCAGCCCGAATTCCAAAGTCTTGGTCCGGCGTCGGTTGCTGTCACTTCTTCCCTGACATCAGTGCGCCAGGGGTATATAAGAGGCATCTGACGCCATTTTCTCCAGTCTTTCTTGCCACGCGGTGCCCGAAGCAGAAGCAGTTCGCAAGTGCCGGTCGGCCGACACCTGAGATTTTCGAATCGATTTTCAGTCCGAAGTCTTCAAAGCTAAGTATCCCGTTGGGGAACCTTTTCTTGCCTCAGTCCGATGTCAGAAAAAGTTAACAATTGCATTTCTTGTGGGAAGCAAATACCTCATAAGGACTTTCATTCTTTTTGTATAGCTTGCCTAGGCCCAGACCACGACGTCACTAGTTGTCAGTTTTGTGCTGGGTTCAATAAGCGAACTATAAAGCGACGCTTTGATTTTTGCATGACACTACTTTGGTAGGAAATTTAATTACACTATGCCATTAGAGCAACCGACTACCGGCGTGCATAAAAAATGCAAAGATAAAGAAAGGCAGCCTAGATCCAAGCCAGACTCCGAGGCCTCAGCTGGGCCGGTCGCCGGTTCTCCGGTTTTCAGTGAGGCACCTACGCAGCCCCTGGCTACCGCTGAATTGGATCCCCAGACCGCTTCGGATTCTCCAGCAGAGAGTTCTAGGCTGACGCAGCCATTTTCTTTAGGCCCTACCGACGACATTGCAGAAGGAGAAGCCAGTGCTGTAGAAACACCTTTGGTTTCTGAAGGTGTCTTCAGACCGACTACTCTCACCATAAAATCTTATGCTAAGCTTAAGACTCCTCTAAAACCAAAAAAGACTACACTTCAGTCTCCAGGTCAAGGCCCTATGCCTAAGAAACAAATGCTTAAAATGGCTGAAGATTTGATTTCTTGGATCAGGGGTTCCCAACCTCCCCACCCCGACAAAAGGCCTAAACAAGAGGAGGATTATGCCTCCTCTGATCAAGTGTCTGTTTCCTCAGGCTCCTCTGAGGAACAGGATTACTCCTTTCCACCTTATGAAGATTCTGATGCTGAAGACTCCATTCCCTCAGCTTCTCCCCCTGAAAATTATTCCTTTGGGGAAACCTTATATACCATGAGGGAACATTTCCACTGGGAAGGTCAGGACTACTCTGACTCAAAGAAAAGGCTCAGAGAGTGTCTTTTACTCCCCCAGCACAGACCACTTGCTATCCCCCCAGATGTCCTTCAAGGATGCATCTGCAGTCCTTACAAATGGGTTGTCCTGTCGTCAGGCAGCCCTTCGGTCGGCCGGATTCCAAAGTCTGGGTCTGGCCTCGGCTGGTGTCGCACTTCACCCGACGTCATAGCTGCAGTTCTTCAGGTATAAAGGCATCAGCCGACGCCATTTTCCTCAGTCTTTCTTGCCGCATGGCACCCGAAGTAGAAGCTGTTCGCAAGTGCCGGTCGGTCAGAACCAGAGATTACTACTACCGAATACTACTACGAAGACTTCTAAAAAGCTAAGTACCCCGTTGTGGACTCTTTCTTGCCTCAGCCGATGTCAGAAAAAGTGAATAACTGTTTAAATTGTGGGAAACAAATACCTCATAAAGATTTCCACTCTAACTGCTTACCTTGTCTAGGCCCAGACCACGACGTCGCAGCTTGTCTAGCCTGTGCTTCTTTTAACCGGCGGACGCTTAGACATCGGTCGGAATTTGCTGAGGAGTTTTTCGGCTCCGATTTTGCTTATATTATGCCGTCGGCGCAAGGAAAAGGACCGACACTCGCGGTCCGCGGTTTCGGCCGAAACCGCGGTTAAGCCAACCGCGAGTGTCTCAGTTTTGGCTGAAACCGAGCAAGCGGTTCTTCCTTCAGCCGAAAACTTTCCTTCTACCGAGGCCTCTTCCAACCTCGTGGAATCGGCTTCTGAAATCCCACCTGCTGTTGCAGTTTCTCAGGAATTATCAGACACTATTCCCTTGGATATTTCAACCCCTGCACGTGGAGCTGCTAGGCCACCTGCAGCCATGTCCATTAAGGCCTTTGCCAGGGCTAAAGCTACTAAATCTGTGCCTGCTAAGCCCCTCTCTCACAGGCCTAGCTCTAGTTCACAAATGCTTAGTTTAGCAGAGGATCTCATTTCTTTAATCCGAGGATCCCAACCTCAACCAGACAGGGCCTCTCACCCGCCTCCAGAGAAGAGGCCTAGAGCAGAGCCCCCTGAGCCAGTGTCTACAGATGATTCCTCTGATGATTCAAATGATACAGACCCTCCAGAGGCTCCATACTCTTTATGAAGACTCTGATGCTGAAGAGCCCATCCTTCTGCCTCTCCGCCTGAGGAATTTTTTTGGGGAAACCTTGCATGCTATGAGGGAACAATTTCAGTGGCAGGGCCAGGATTTTCAGATTCCAGAAAAGGCTTAGAACTTTTCTGCATTTACCACAACATAGGCCTTTAGCCATACCGCCAGTTCTTTCTGTTGTAGATGATGCATTTAATGATGCTTGTACTGCTCCTGATTCTCTGCCTCCGGCCCCTGTTAAGCCCGATAGATACTACAGGGTCCCAGACACACATTACCACTTGTATAAGGCTCCCTTTGCAGATCCAGAGACTATCTCCCAAGGACCTAAGGCTGTAGCAGCCACCTCTGCCAAAACCCTCCCTCTGAAAGGGAATCCAGATCCTTAGAGAGATGGGGTAAAAAAGTTTACACTTCTGCTACTCTTTCAGCTAGGGCCTTGAACTGTCAATTTCACATGATGCAGTATCAAGAATTTTGCTAGGCCAGTTAACCAAAAAGTGTCCTCAGATGAAACAGTACACAAAAATATGTGCAGGAAATGGTACATAACATTCAACAAGTCAGTAACCATTCCTTAAAATGCGGCTATGATGCACTGGAGGCTTCCTTTAGATCAGCCATGACTGGCACAGTCATCAGAAGGCATGCATGTTTAAAAGAACAGGCCTTACCAGACCATGTCAAATCAAAACTATTAGATGCTCCTATGGATAAGATCAATTTGTTTGGCTCTCCTGCACAACAAGTGCTGAAGAAGATGGAAGAGAAGGCAAAATCTGTCCAAACAGTGAAAGATTTCTTACAGGTCCAACCTCCGAGGTTTAGCAGGAATTGGCCTCCAAGAATTGGTCCTTTCCAGACTCCTCCAGAACTCAGAGAGGCAGGAATAGGCGTTCAAGAGGCAGAAGCCAATCCAGGGGTGCCTACAGAGAACGCCAGTGGCAGGGCAACAACCAGCGAGGAACAGCCACAGACACAGCCACCACCACAACTACAGGTCAATCACAGTGACTTGGCTCTGGCACCGCCTACCAGGGAACAACTACAAGCACCCTTAGGCGGAAGCTAGCCTTATTTACAACAAACTGGCATTACATCACAAGAGACAAGTGGATTTTACAGACAATAGACCAAGGTTACAGGTTTCACTTCCATACTCTACCAGGGAAGAGAGGAATGCCAAACCTACCTTCAAATCAAAAGACAGAAGCTCTAAAACAAATATCCCAATTATTAAGGATGAGAGCTGTAGAAAAGGTACCATCTATGGAGCAAGGAAAGGGAGTTTACTCCAGACTCTTCCTGGTACCAAGAAAAGAGAGCAAATGGAGACCTATTCTCGACCTGTCCACATTAAACACATTCCTCATTGTTCCAAAATTCAAAATGCTGACCCTACAGCAGCTTCTTCCCATGCTGGGCAAGGAGTCTTGGCTGGTGACTCTAGATCTCAAGGAGGCATACCTGCACGTCCCCATATGACCAAACTGCAAAAGATACCTCAGATTTCTTGCAGGATCAGAGCATTATCAATTCTCAGCATTGCCCTTTGGCTTATCTACTGCACCCAGAGTGTTCACGAAATGCCTGGCATCAGTAATTGCTCATTGCAGGCTTCAGGGAATCCAAATCTACCCCTACCTGGACGACTGCCTGATACAAGCGGACAACAAAAACAAGCTAGCAGAAGACTTACAAAGGGTCATTTACCTGCTACAAGCCCTGGGATACACAGTCAATATAAAAAAGTCAAGACTGATACCATCCCAGAGAATAACCTTTGGGTGCAGAGTTGGACACATCAAAGCAAATGGCATTCCTAACAGTAGAAAAACAGGAGCAGCTACCTCTCTACTTCTTGGCTTTAACAAAGCAGAACCATCTGACAGCAAGAAAAGTACTGCAAGCCTTGGGCTTCATGGCATCCTGCATAATATTGGTTCCTCATGCCAGACTGCATATGAGAAAACTACAGTGGTACCTAAGGAATTTATGGTCTCAACACAAGCACAGCTTGGAAACCCAGATTCCCATTATTCCATGCCTGAAGCAAGAATTCCTATGGTGGGCTCAGGCTTGTCAATCAAACACAGGATTGCCCTTCCACAGTACTCAACCAAGCCAAACCATCACGACAGACGCCTCAGACCTCGGTTGGGGGGCACACATGCTGGATAAGTGCATACAAGGCTTATGGACTCAAGACCAGCTGCACCTACACATAAATCTAAAGGAAATGCTGGCAGTAAAACTGGCAATTCAGGCATTCAGACCATTTCTCCAACAAGGTCTATTGATGATAAGGACAGACAACACCACAGTTATGTGGTACATCAACAAACAGGGAGGCACACATTCGTATCCTCTTTGCCGGATGGCACTGGACCTCTGTAATGTGGCCCTGTGCTACAACATTCAGTTAAAAGCAATTTTTGTACCAGGAAAAGAAAACATTCTAGCAGACATATTAAGCAGGACTACCACGGATGCCCACGAATGGATGCTGCATCCGGACATCTTCAAAACCATTACAAGAAAATGGGGGCTCCCAGAAATAGACTTATTTGCATCCCCACGCAATCACCAACTAAAGAAATTCTGCACAAGGACGTACCACCCACTTGCTTGGAAGGTGGACCCCCTATCCTTCAGTTGGAAACACCTGGCAGCATATGCATTCCCACCACTTCCTTTGATGCACAAGGTGCTATTGAAGATCAAAGAGGACCGTCCAAGGATCATTCTGATAGCTCCAGACTGGCCAAGGCAACATTGGTACCCATTACTGAGGAGCATGTCTCGGGAACAAATATGGCCACTACCCCTGGTTCCCTTGCTGTTAACACAGAACAACTACAACAATCTGCATCCAAACCTGAAAACTCTGCAGCTGACTGCCTGGAACATTGCATAAGACCAATTAACCCAAATTTATCCCAAAGGGTTAAAGACATTATCCTTGAGGCTCGCAGACCCTCAACAAGAAAAAATTATTCAGCAAAATGGAAAAGATATCTCATTTGGAGTACTGCAAAAGGAGAAGATGTGTCACTGGTAAACATAGCCAACATCCTGGAATACTTGGCAGAGCTCTTCCACACAGGCCTGTCCTATTCCTCCATCAAGATTCATGCATCAGCTATTTCAGCAGGATACGACTTGGATCCTCCTGTCTTCTCACATCCTCTGCTCAGACAGTTTCTGAGAGGAATTAAAAATGTAAAGTCTCCTAGGAAGCCACCATTACCAGCATGGGACTTGAACTTTGTGCTAGAAAAATTGACACTTCCTCCTTTCGAACCAGCCGCAACAGCAGAATTGCAATACTTATCATGGAAGACTGCTTTCCTGCTGGCAATCACTTCAGCAAGAAGGGTATCTGAACTTCAGGCATTAATGGCAGTACAACCCTTCCTGATCTTCCATCAAGATAGAGTGTCCATGAGAACAAATCCTTCCTTTATGCCTAAGGTGGTCTCCAGAGTTTCTTTAAATCAGGCTATCCACCTACCTACATTCTTCCCCAACCCACAGAACAGGGGAGAAAGACTGCTGCATACCTTGGATGTACATAGACAATTACGCTACTACCTGGACAGGACCAAGGGCAATAGAAAACTGACCAGCTACTGGTAGCATATGCAACAGGAAGGGAAGGAAAAGCAATTTCAAAACAGACAATCTCCAAGTGGATAGGAAATTGCATTAGATTTTGTTACTCCTACCATGGAAAGAAAACTCCAGAGAACATCAGGCCTCACTCTACAAGGGCTACAGCCACTACCACAGCCTTCTTACGAGGAGTGGCTACCAAGGACATTTTAGAGGCTGCTACTTGGAGCTCTGTGCATACATTTGCCAAGCATTATAATTTACCATTATACTCTAGATCCCGAGCAGGTTTTGCCACTGCTGTCTTGCAAGGGATCCTAACTACACCATAACTTTATTTTTCCACCTCCCGCAGTTTGGCTATGGTATTCTACCCATTTGTAAGGACTGCAGATGCATCCTTGAAGGACATAGTACAGTTTTGTACCTACCATAAATGTAGATGTCCGATAGGAATGCATCTGCAGTCAGGATTACCCACCGCCTTCCCTCTGTGGTGCTCCTAGGGTATTTGCCCATCTTATAGCTAGCTGGGGGAATCTATTATGGTGTATTTGTTTGTATATATGTACATACATGCTTATTTTTTGTGTTTGCTCTCTACTATTTGGAATCATTGACATTTATCCAAATTTAGCCTTCCAAGAGGGCACCTGGCATCTGGGGCAAGAAACACTGAGGAAAATGGCGTCGGCTGATGCCTTTATACCCGAAGAACTGCAGCTATGATGTCGGGTGAAGTGCGACACCAGCAGAGGCCAGACCCAGACTTTGGAATCTGGCCGACCGAAGGGCTGCCTGACGACAGGACAACCCATTTGTAAGGACTGCAGATGCATTCCTATCGGACATCTACATTTATGGTAGGTACAAAATTGTACTTTTTAGACATTGTGGATGATGTTTTCTTAGAATCTAGTCTAAATCCAGATTCTCTGCCTCATGCTCCAGCCAAACCAGACAGGTACTACAGAGTGCCTGACTCACACAAATTCCTATACAAAAGCCCTGTTGCTGATCCAGAGACAATCTCCCAGGGTCCCAAAGGGGCTAAGGCTTCTATGGCTAAAAATCCTGTACCCTCTGAAAGGGACTCCAGAGCACTAGATAGGTGGGGGAAGAAGGTTTACACCTCAGCTACTCTAGCTATGAGAGCACTAAATTGTCAATTTCACATGCTTAAATACCAGCAATTCCTAATGTCTCAAATAAAACAAAAGATGGGCACGCACCCTCAACAGTCTGAATTCAAGGAAATGCAGGATCTGTTGCATGCAGCTGAACAGATGGGCAAACATACTTTACAATGTGGTTTTGATGCCTTGGACGCTTCCTCTAGAGCAGCTATTACTGGGTCTGTTATACATAGGCATGCTTGGTTAAAGGAACAATCTCTGCCTGATCATGTTAAAGCAAAGTTACTAGATGCACCCTTTTACAACAGGATGTCTTATTTCGGGTTAAAGCAGAGGAGGTTTTAAAGAAAATGGAGAATAAGGCAAAATCTATGCAGACGGTCAAAGATTTCTTACAGGTACAGCCCCCACACTTCAGCAGAAATTGGCCAACAAAAAATTGGTCCTTTCCAGCTTCTGACAGACCACAGAGGGGTAAATACAGGTGCCCAAGGGGCAGAGGACAAGCACAAATCCCTTACAAACCTCGCCAATGGGGCATTGCAACACAAAAGGGAGGAGAAGACAGGTCCCAAACTACTAGAAGGCAAACACAATGACTTAAACCTCAAACTGCCAAGCAAATCTCTCTTGGCAGCTCCCTTGGGAGGAAAATTAGCACTTTTTGCAGACAACTGGTGCACCGTCACAAAGGACAAATGGGTCCTAGACATTATCTCACAAGGATGCAGATTCCATTTCCACACCTTGCCAAGGATAAAAGGAATGCCAAACCTGCCACAAAATCAATGAGCAGAGGCACAAAAACAAATTACAGCTCTCATGGACACGAGAGCCATTCAACTGGTACCTACACAGGAGCAAGGCCAAGGATTTTACTCGCTCTTTCTAGTCCCCAGAAAGGACAATGCTTGGAGACCCATTCTGGACCTTTCAATTTTAAACACCTTCTTGCAAGTACCCAAATTCAAGATGCTAACACTACAGTAGCTTCTTCCCATGTTGGGCAAGAAAGCTTGGCTAGTAACGTTGGACCTCAAGGAGGCATACCTGCATGTCCCTATCAGACAAAATTGCAGAAGATACCTCCGTTTCCTTGCAGGTTCAACCCATTACCAATTCTCTGCACTGCCCTTTGGCTTATCTACTGTGCCCAGGGTCTTCACAAAATGCCTGGCACCAGTAATTGCATACTGCAGACAAAGAGGAATTGAAATATACCCATACCTGGACTACTGCCTCATCCAAGCAGAAAGCAAGGACATTCTCTTACAACACCTGGCTTTTGTAAAACATCTTCTAAGTTGCCTAGGGTACACAGTAAACAAAAAGAAATCAAAACTAGTGCCCTCACAAAATATGACATTCCTGGGTGCCAGCTTGAATACAACAGCCCAGATGGCTTATCTGACGCCAGACAAACAACTACAATTAACTCAATACTTCAGAACAATGGCAACAAAGACCCAACTCCCTGCAAGAAAAATTCTGCAGGCCTTGGCTTCATGACATCTTACATACTAGTAATACCAAAGCAAAAAATTTGAGTACTATACCAAAGTCCAGCCTACGATTCCAAAATCAAATATGCACCAAAAAACACGGCAAGGACACTGCTATTCCTTAAAATCTTTATTGCACATAAACACAAGATGAGCGCTTTCGGGACTTCTCCCTTCATCAGATAAAATTACAATAAAACAATCCCTTCTTTTAAACTAGTGCATATCCAATAGGATTCAGTAAAAAGCCCACCTATTTTGAAGGGTGGGCTTAACAGGTATCACATCATTTAAACCTGGTGTACGATTGGCCATAAGCTCAATGATCCATCTGGATTCTGCTAATTCTGTCAAATGCTTCACATCACCCCTCTAGTGGTAAGCCTTATGTTTACTATAGCCCTGAAAATGAATTTGTGTGTTGCATTATCCATCACATGTCTGCTCAAAGCATTATGCACAGCCCCATTCCTAATGCTAGATAGGTGCTGTAATATCCTTGTCTTTAACATCTGGTTAGTTTTCCCTACATAAAAACTAGGGCAATGGCTACACTCAGCTAGATAAACTATATCCGTCGTTCGACAGGTAGCCCTCCCTTTTAACACAAATTGCCTATGTGTGACAGGATGCTCAAAGTTAGTCTTCTTATTGATGTGGCCACAAGCTTTGCAACTCCCACACGGGAATGTGCCCATCGTTATTGTTGCCACTGTATTTTGACGACTTAGCCTTTCTTTGCATAACAAATCCTTCAGATTCTTGTTTCTTCTATATCTGAAGTTAGGTCTACAACCTACTATATCACTCAGCCCTTCATCACTAGTCAGAATGTTCCAGTTATTCTGTACAACATTACAGATATCACCTATGTTGCTACTGTAGGTAAACATTAACTGGGGACTCCTTACAACTGTGGGTCTTTTATTTTTGTCTATCCGGCTGGAGTGCCTGAGCCAAGGTTTATATTTGCTTTCCCTAAAGCCTTTGCTGATGTTTATCAGCTTATCCACTTTATCTTCCGATAACCCTCTGTTGTAAACAGCCCTTAAGTGTAGCTAGTTCTTTGTCATAATCACCATTATCCAAACATAACCTGGAGATCCTACTCGCCTGCCCCTGTACAATGTTCGAATATGTATAACGTGGATGCATGCTATCATATGACAGTATCGTGTTCTTCCAACATTCTTTCTTGTATAGTTTTGATGTGAAACCATCTACACTCTGTGCTAAGTTTACCTCCAAAAAATCTATAGAATCAAAGGAAGCTTTTAAAGTGAACCTAAAGAATGTTGTGGTTGAATGTAAAAAACTCACAAATTTCTGTAACATGTTCAAATTTCCATTCCATAATATAAAGACGTCGTCCACAAAACGCACATACATCTTTATATATCCCTTCCATGCATCATTACTCAATATGTGTTTTTTCTCCCATTGGGCAAGGACTAGATTAGCATAAGTGTTGGCACAAGGGGTGCCCATGGCTACCCCTGTGCCTGTCTATATATAGACTCTGCTCCTATGAAAATATTGTTCTCCAATACCAATAGCAGAAGTTCCTTTATTAGGCTAATCTTGACCTCAGTAACTCCTAGGTCGTTCAAAAGGGTACTTAACATATCCACTCCATATTCATTGTTAATGACTGTGAATAAGTTGTTTATATCTAGGGTGGCCATCAATAACTTATCCTTCTTATCCATATAATCTAACCTACCCAACTTCATCAAGAAGTCACCTGTGTCCAACAAGATATTCTCAATCCCTTCAACATAGGGTTTTAATTGATGTTCCAACCATATAGAGATATTCTCAGTCACCCACCCTCCCTGAAACTATGGGTCTCAGGGTGGGTTAACCAGGACTTATGAATCTTAGGAGTGCCTTGTAGACAGGCGTGACTGCTTTTTCTAACCAAAGAAAGTCAAAAGTATCATCAGTAATTCTCATCTCAAATTTCAGCCTTTGCAGGGCTTGATGTACCCTATCTATGGCTTGTCTCACACCCAATGGATTAATCTGGGTATATGTGCTTGCCTTGGAGTAGTTCTCTCAATCTACTATTATACCAGGTTGTATCTAGCACAACAACCGCCCCACCCTTATCCGGGTTTTATTGTTAAATCTGTATTATTACATAAACTCTGCAATGCTGTCCTCTGTGTTTGAGTAAGATTGTAAAATCTGCTGGTATCTCCTTCAATGAAGTAGCTTATCAAATCTTGCTCACATCCCCTAATGAACAAATTCAGGGTGGGTGTAAGTGGTGGTACAAAACTACTCTGTTTCTTTAAGGTCAAATTACCTCTATCATTATCCCCATACATCATTTTCAGAGCTACATTGCTACAGAAAAGCATGATATCCATTATTATTTCATTATATACACTGCTATTGCTGGGCACAAAGGTAAGCCCTTTGTTAAGTACTGCTAACTCATCATTATTTAAAACATATGTAGATAAATTAAAAACAATACCAAAGTCCACATTATTAGTCAGTCCAACATTTTCCTCCTTTTGTCCACGCTCCGGTCCTCACTTAACGACCTTTTCCATGCACCTTTTTTCTTCATAGGTGCTGGCAGCATCTCCAAAAAATGCTGTTTCCCCCGTTGTGTTTTCGGTCATGCCCCCATATTGCTTTCTCCTGATAGTAAGTCATCCATCGGCGTAGCTGCTGTAGCGCAGGTTACTGTTGATGCTTCCGTGGAATGAGTAGTGGAGGCCGAGTTGGTAATGGACTCTGCTGGTCGCAAATTGTTGTCATCTCTATCTGGCAGAGATTCTTTCGATGTCCCTGGCAAAGTCAACTGGACCTGCTCGCTAACTGTACTTGGTTCTGGTGGATCTGCGTGAAATACTTCTGCCTCTTGCTGATGCATTACAACAGTACTAGCATTCCGTCTCACACTGACCTGTTGGCGTGCTTTCTCCCATCTGCGTACATTACCATTGGGCTGAATATCGTTCGACTGTACTCCATTGGTTCTGGGCCAAATGAAGATATTACCTTTGGTAAAATCTTCAAAGTCTCTCTGTATTTTACCCAGTTTTTGCTTCTTCAAACGTTCATCATTATTAGCAAAAGTGGCATACAATTGATGCAGGCGTTCTATGCTCCTTCTATCTGCATAGTCTTTTTCTAGCTTACTCTGAAGCTCAACTACTTCTTTTTTCAGCTTTTCAATATCCGGTGCAAAATAATCATTCAGCAACTCCATGTATTTGAAACTGGTGTTGATGTTTAGTGATTGCCACTTAGCCAGTAAATCCGGGTAACGATCACCCTGTGCTGGCATACAGAGGATCCTCATCTTTCTAGGAACAATGCCATAATCTATGCAAGCCTCTAGATGAAAGTTCTGCCATTGTAAACGTTGTAGCTTGCTTACCTTAAAGCTCAAATCTCTAGTTATTTCATCAAAAGTTTTGTCTACTACTGCTGGAACTTGTCGCTCCGTTCTTCCATCTCCTTGGAGCGCAAAACCCAAGTTCAAAAGCGGGTTACTTTCAGTATATTTTTTGTAGCTCCACATAGCAGTCTCTCCTCTTCCACCTCGCAAAACTGTAGAGGTAGTTTCCTCTGCATTCAACCTCCCTTCCATAGCATGTAGAGTACTCCAACAACAGGAACAGAAAACAAAGCAAAAAAGTTGAGTACTATACCAAAGTCCAGCCTACGATTCCAAAATCAAATATGCACCAAAAAACACGGCAAGGACACTGCTATTCCTTAAAATCTTTATTGCACATAAACACAAGATGAGCGCTTTCGGGACTTCTCCCTTCATCAGATAAAATTACAATAAAACAATCCCTTCTTTTAAACTAGTGCATATCCAATAGGATTCAGTAAAAAGCCCACCTATTTTGAAGGGTGGGCTTAACAGGTATCACATCATTTAAACCTGGTGTACGATTGGCCATAAACTCAATGATCCATCTGGATTCTGCTAATTCTGTCAAATGCTTCACATCACCCCCTCTAGTGGTAAGCCTTATGTTTACTATAGCCCTGAAAGTGAATTTGTGTGTTGCATTATCCATCACATGTCTGCTCAAAGCATTATGCACATCCCCATTCCTAATGCTAGATAGGTGCTGTAATATCCTTGTCTTTAACATCTGGTTAGTTTTCCCTACATAAAAACTAGGGCAATGGCTACACTCAGCTAGATAAACTATATCCGTCGTTCAACAGGTAGCCCTCCCTTTTAACACAAATTGCCTATGTGTGACAGGATGCTCAAAGTTAGTCTTCTTATTGATGTGGCCACAAGCTTTGCACCTCCCACACTGGAATGTGCCCGTCGTTATTGTTGCCACTGTATTTTGACTACTTAGCCTTTCTTTGCATAACAAATCCTTCAGATTCTTGTTTCTTCTATATCTGAAGTTAGGTCTACAACCTACTATATCACTCAGCCCTTCATCAATAGTCAGAATGTTCCAGTTATTCTGTAAAACATTACAGATATCACCTATGTTGCTACTGTAGGTAAACATTAACTGGGGACTCCTTACAACTGTGGGTCTTTTATTTTTGTCTATCTGGGCTGGAGTGCATCTGAGCCAAGGTTTATATTTGCTTTCCCTAAAGCCTTTGCTGGTGTTTATCAGCTTATCCACTTTATCTTCCCGATAACCCCTCTGTTGTAAACAGCCCTTAAGTGTAGCTAGTTCTTTGTCATAATCACCATTATCCAAACATAACCTGGAGATCCTACTCGCCTGCCCCTGTACAATGTTCGAATATGTATAACGTGGATGCATGCTATCATATGACAGTATCGTGTTTTTCCAACATTCTTTCTTGTATAGTTTTGATGTGAAACCATCTACACTCTGTGCTAAGTTTACATCCAAAAAATCTATAGAATCAAAGGAAGCTTAAGTGAACCTAAAGAATGTTGTGGTCGAATGTAAAAAACTCACAAATTTCTGTAACATGTTCAAATTTCCATTCCATAATATAAAGACGTCGTCCACAAAATGCACATACATCTTTATATATCCCTTCCATGCATCATTACTCAATATGTGTTTTTTCTCCCATTGGGCAAGGACTAGATTAGCATAAGTGTTGGCACAAGGGGTGCCCATGGCTACCCCCTGTGCCTGTCTATATATAGACTCTGCTCCTATGAAAATATTGTTCTCCAATACCAATAGCAGAAGTTCCTTTATTAGGCTAATCTTGACCTCAGTAACTCCTAGGTCGTTCAAAAGGGTACTTAACATATCCACTCCATATTCATTGTTAATGACTGCGAATAAGTTGTTTATATCTAGGGTGGCCATCAATAACTTATCCTTCTTATCCATATAATCTACCCTACCCAACTTCATCAAGAAGTCACCTGTGTCCAACAAGATATTCTCAATCCCTTCAACATAGGGTTTTAATAATCTACCCTACCCAACTTCATCAAGAAGTCACCTGTGCCCAACAAGATATTCTCAATCCTTCAACATAGGGCTTTAATTGATGTTCCAACCATATAGAGATATTCTCAGTCACCCACCCCCTCCCTGAAACTATGACTTTGCCAGGGACATCGAAAGAATCTCTGCCAGATAGCGATGACAACAATTTGCGACCAGCAGAGTCCATTACCAACTCGGCCTCCACTACTCATTCCACGGAAGTATCAACAGTAACCTGCGCTACAGCAGCTACGCCGATGGATGACTTACTATCAGGAGAAAGCAATATGGGGGCACGACCGAAAACACAACGGGGGAAACAGCATTTTTTGGAGATGCTGCCAGCACCTATGAAGAAAAAAGGTGCATGGAAAAGGTCGTTAAGCGAGGACCGGAGCGTGGACAAAAGGAGGAAAATGTTGGACTGACTAATAATGTGGACTTTGGTATTGTTTTTAATTTATCTACATATGTTTTAAATAATGATGAGTTAGCAGTACTTAACAAAGGGCTTACCTTGTGCCCAGCAATAGCAGTGTATATAATGAAATAATAATGGATATCATGCTTTTCTGTCGCAATGTAGCTCTGAAAATGATGTATGGGGATAATGATAGAGGTAATTTGACCTTAAAGAAACCGAGTAGTTTTGTACCACCACTTACACCCACCCTGAATTTGTTCATTAGGGGATGTGAGCAAGATTTGATAAGATACTTCATTGAAGGAGATACCAGCAGATTTTACAATCTTACTCAAACACAGAGGACAGCATTGCAGAGTTTATGTAATAATACAGATTTAACAATAAACCGGGCGGATAAGGGTGGGCGGTTGTTGTGCTAGATACAACCTGGTATAATAGTAGATTGAGAGAACTACTCCAAGACAAAGCACATATACCCAGATTAATCCATTGGGTGTGAGACAAGCCATAGATAGGGTACATCATGCCCTGCAAAGGCTGAAGTTTGAGATGAGAATTACTGATGATACTTTTGACTTTCTTTGGTTAGAAAAAGCAGTCACGCCTGTCTTCAAGGCACTCCTAAGATTCATAAGTCCTTGTTAACCCACCCTGAGACCCATAGTTTCAGGGAGGGGGTGGGTGACTGAGAATATCTCTATATGGTTGGAACATCAATTAAAACCCTATGTTGAAGGGATTGAGAATATCTTGTTGGACACAGGTGACTTCTTGATGAAGTTGGGTAGGGTAGATTATATGGATAAGAAGGATAAGTTATTGATGGCCACAATAGATATAAACAACTTATTCACAGTCATTAACAATGAATATGGAGTGGATATGTTAAGTACCCTTTTGAACGACCTAGGAGTTACTGAGGTCAAGATTAGCCTAATAAAGGAACTTCTGCTATTGGTATTGGAGAACAATATTTTCATAGGAACAGAGTCTATATATAGACAGGCACAGGGGGTAGCCATGGGCACCCCTTGTGCCAACACTTATGCTAATCTAGTCCTTGCCCAGTGGGAGAAAAACCACATATTGAGTAATGAGGCATGGAAGGGATATATAAAGATGTATGTGCGTTTTGTGGACGACGTCTTTATATTATGGAATGGAAATTTGAACATGTTACAGAAATTTGTGAGTTTTTTACATTCGACCACAACATTCTTTAGGTTCACTTTAAAAGCCTCCTTTGATTCTATAGATTTTTTGGATGTAAACTTAGCACAGAGTGTAGATGGTTTCACATCAAAACTATACAAGAAAGAATGTTGGAAGAACACGATACTGTCATATGATAGCATGCATCCACGTTATACATATTCGAACATTGTACAGGGGCAGGCGAGTAGGATCTCCAGGTTATGTTTGGATAATGGTGATTATGACAAAGAACTAGCTACACTTAAGGGCTGTTTACAACTGAGGGGTTATCGGGAAGATAAAGTAGATAAGCTGATAAACACCAGCAAAGGCTTTAGGGAAAGCAAATATAAACCTTGGCTCAGACGCACTCCAGCCCAGATAGACAAAAATAAAAGACCCACAGTTGTAAGGAGTCCCCAGTTAATGTTTACCTACAGTAGCAACATAGGTGATATCTGTAATGTTGTACAGAATAACTGGAACATTCTGACTAGTGATGAAGGGCTGAGTGATATAGTAGGTTGTAGACCTAACTTCAGATATAGAAGAAACAAGAATCTGAAGGATTTGTTATGCAAAGAAAGGCTAAGTCGTCAAAATACAGTGGCAACAATAACGACGGGCACATTCCCGTGTGGGAGGTGCAAAGCTTGTGGCCACATCAATAAGAAGACTAACTTTGAGCATCCTGTCACACATAGGCAATTTGTGTTAAAAGGGAGGGCTACCTGTCGAACGACGGATATAGTTTATCTAGCTGAGTGTAGCCATTGCCCTAGTTTTTATGTACGGAAAACTAACCAGATGTTAAAGACAAGGATATTACAGCACCTATCTAGCATTAGGAATGGGGATGTGCATAATGCTTTGAGCAGACATGTGATGGATAATGCAACACACAAATTCACTTTCAGGGCTATAGTAAACATAAGGCTTACCACTAGAGGGGGTGATGTGAAGCATTTGACAGAATTAGCAGAATCCAGATGGATCATTGAGCTTATGGCCAATTGTACACCAGGTTTAAATGATGTGATACCTGTTAAGCCCACCCTTCAAAATAGGCAGGCTTTTTACTGAATCCTATTGGATATGCACTAGTTTAAAAGAAGGGATTGTTTTATTGTAATTTTATCTGATGAAGGGAGAAGTCCCGAAAGTGCTCATCTTGTGTTTATGTGCAATAAAGATTTTAAGGAATAGCAGTGTCCTTGCCGCGTTTTTTGGTACGTACTAGTAATACCATTTGCAAAACTGCATATGAGGAAATTACAATGGTACCTAAAAAGCGTATGGACTCAACACAGCCACAACTTGGAAACAATACCTCTCATTCCCTGCCTTCAACAGGCGTTTCTATGGTGGTCATAGGCATGTCACCTCAACAAGGGTCAGCCTTTCACCTTACCCCCAGCCAGGCAAACTATGACAACAGATGCATCGGACTATGCCTGGGGGGCACACATGGCAGGACAGTGCATTCAAGGCATATGGACTGCAGATCAAAGGAATGTGCACATCAATCAAAAAGAAATGCTAGCTGTACAAAATGCTCTGACAGCCTTCAAGGACCTTTTACATCCAGGACAGCTTATCATAAAGACAGACAACACCACAGTAATGTGGTACATAAACAAGCGAGGGGGTACACACTCCTACCCTCTATGCAGGCAAGCAATGACCTTGTGGAACACAGCACTGGCTTACCAAGTTCAATTACAAGCTCAATTCCTGCCAGGAAAAAAGAACACATTGGCAGATGACCTAAGCAGAAACATAATGGATCCCCACGAGTGGAAACTGGATCCACAAGTATTTGCAATGATAACTCAAAAATGGGTGCTCCCAGACATAGACCTGTTTGCCAGCCCCCAAAACTATCAACTAACAAAATTTTGCACAAGGACTTTTCACCATCAAGCTTGGGAAGTGGACGCACTCTCATTCAGTTGGAAAATGCTGACAGTATATGCCTTTCCTCCATTACCCCTTCTCATAAAGGTGCTGCTGAAAGTCAGGATGGAGAGACCATGAATGATACTCATTGCCCCAGACTGGCCACGCCAGCACTGGTATCCACTATTAAGGAATATGGCCCAGGGCCCACCATGGATTCTACCACAAATTACCCATCTGCACACACAACAAGACAATCAGATTCTACACAGCCAGCTCAAAACCTTAAACTTGGCTGCATGGCAGATCACCTAAGCAACCAGCCAGCTCCTCTCTCACAAGCTGTTATGGATGTTATTCTGGAGGCCAGGAGGCCCAGCACCAGGAAAGCCTACTCAGACAAATGGAAAAGGTTTTGCGCCTGGAACCAAGCTAAAGGCCAAAATACCCTTCAGCCTGACATACCTCAGATTCTGCAATATTTAACTGAGATGTTACGCAAAGGGCTTTTTTTTCATCTATTAAAATCCACGCCTCAGCTATTTCAGCTCACTACAACACGGATCCTCCCTTATTTTCACATCCACTCCTAAGGCAGTTTCTCAGAGGGGCCAAAAACATTAGGCCTCCCAGGAGAGCACCAACACCTACTTGGGACCTCAACTTTGTTCTGGAAAAACTTACGCTACCTCCTTTTGAGCCAGCTTTCTCAGCTGACAAAGTTTATATCATGGAAGACTGCCCTGCTGCTAGCAATAACTTCAGCCAGAAGCGTCTCAGAGCTACAGGCACTAATGGCAGTGGAGCCTTTCCTCATTTTTCATCAAGACAGAGTTTCTCTATGAACTAACCCCTCCTTTATGCCTAAGGTAGTATCCAGTGTGGCTCTAAATCAAACCATCCATTTACCCACCTTCTTTCTAAATCCACAGAACAAAGGAGAAAGACTCCTACATTCCTTGGACATTCACAGGCAGCTACATTACTGCTTGGATAAAACTAAGGTTTTCAGAAAATCTGACCAGCTTTTTGTATCCTATGCTACAGCATCACAAGGAAAGGCTATCTCAAAACAGACCATTTCCAAACGGATAGGACATTGCATACATTTTTGCTACACCCACCATGGAAAACCAGTTCCTGCTAGCATAAGACCCCACTCTACCAGGGCAGCAGCTACATCTACAGCCTTCCTCAGGGGGGGTGCCAACCAAGGATATTCTGGAAGCTGCAAAATGGAGTTCAGTACACACCTTCACCAAACATTACCGCTTAACACTTTACTCTAAGACTAGAGCTGGCTTCGCCACTGCAGTTTTGCAGGGCCTTCTAGCTTCCTCCAACCCTGTTTGACTCCACCTCCCATCCTTAGCTTTGGGATTCTACCCAAGTGTGATGACTGCAGCAGGGTAACATGATGAACATAGTACAGTTTTGTACCTACCATAAATGTAGATGTTCAAGTGTATACCCTGCTGCAGTCCAGGTTACCCTCCCTCCATCCCCTCTGAACTACCTGAACTTATCTCTGCCACTCTGTCCTATACTACCTCTGTGGTGTATTTGCTTGTGCCTAAGGGTTTTGTTTTATTTTTATATAGCTATATATATATATATATATATATATATATATATATATATATATATATATATATATATATATATATTTTGCATACCTATTAGGGGCACCTGACATCTGGGGCAAGAAAAACTGAAGAAAATGGTGTCAGATGCCTCTTATATACCCCTGGCGCACTGACATCAGGGAAGAAGCGACAGCAACCGACGCCGGACCAAGACTTTGGAATTTGGGCCAACTGCAGGACCACCCGACGGCAGGATAACCCCAAGTGTGATGACTGCAGCAGGGTATACACTCGAACATCTACATTTATGGTAGGTACAAAACTGTACTATCTCCTTCTTATCCACCCATTCCTCCAGGAGCTTATCTGATGAGGATGCGGAGCAGGTGGTGAAGAGATTACTGAAAACACCAGCCGTGGCAAAAATGTTATCGTCTCCAGACCCGAAGTTCTCAGAGCCATCCATACCTACATGTCCCGCTGTGATTCCTCGTCCGACCACATTAGTGTCTTCAGAGCCCAAGAGCTCAGATCTGATAGGGGTAGAACTGTCGGCATTGAGAGCCCCACTGGAATCTTCGGTGCCGACTGCTACAACTTCCTCAGCTCCATTGGAAGTCGAGAGGTCTGGGAGCCAACGTTCTCCAGTCGGTACTGGGGGGAGAGTCTGTGCGGACTGTTGTCCAACCCAACTCTTCCTCTCATTGCCCCGGCTAGGTTGAGTTCAGCTCCCACGTCAGCTTTGGAGCCGTATGCCTTGCTTGGAGTCAGCCTTCTTTTAGTTGGGAACCGAGGGCCACTTCGGAGTGGGGTGGGAAGGTTTTTGAGCTGATGGAGAAGGCGCTGTCACCTCAGACCACCTCGCCGTCAGATCCAGTCTCGTCCCTTCCAGGTGCCAGTGATAATCTCTTCACCTCCACTTGCCCCTAGGCATAGAGACCTGAAGCCTCAGGGAGCCCTGTTGGTGGCATTGTCTCTTCTGAAACCTCCCCAGAGTACCCCTCCAAGTCAGTGCCTCAGAAGAGACTGTGCAAGAAGAAGCACATAGACTCCCCTGAGTCTGTCACCTCTGTTACCAACTTGGATAAGTCTGAAGAGTCCTCAAGGTCTCCCTCTGAGGATGTATCCTTTGCTGACATCCTGGAAATCCTGAAGCAGAGGGGTGACTGGCAGCCCATCAACTCTTCGGAGGACGAATTAATATACCTGGAGGCTTTTCGATCTCGCCATTCCACCTCCTGGGTGACTCCCCCTTATGACAAACTGCTAGGGGTCATATCCCATAAGGCCTGGACATCACCTGCTACAGTGGAGCCTGTTCCGAGGAGGCCCAATAAGTTTATTACCACTCCCTTGGATAAAGAATTTTTGATAAAGGGTGTCCCTGTAGATGTTATGGTGGTGGCGATGGCGGCCACCAAGAAGGAACTCTTGGAGACCTCTTCATCTGTTCATCCTCCTAACACAGAGTCTCGGATTATGGACAGATATGGAAAGCATACCTTCTCTTCAGCGGCCTTTACCCTACGATCACTGAACTACCTTACCCATTTTATGAGACTTCAAAGGGATCTCCTACATGAGCTAGGAGATTCCCTTCAGGGTACAGCAGCTTCGGGGTCCGCAGATAAAGTGTCTTTGCAGCTCTCCACCCTCACTTCCATTGCAAACTCCTCCATGAGACTGATTTCTTACACAGCGGATGGAGCAAGTAGGGCTGCAGCAGCAGGAATTTCCCTCAGGAGACATTCCTGGATGTGCCTTTGCAATTTTGCCGAACACTTTAGGTCTTCCTTCACCAGTGCGCCCTTTGATGGTTCATCCCTCTTTGGACCAAAGGTGAAAGATACTTTAACCAGGTGGTGAATAGGATGGGAAAACCTTATCTGCCATGAGAGTCCATTTTTTGGCCCCGTCTAGACCTTATCCCAAAGGTCAAAAGGGCAGAAAAATCTGGTTCCACAAGTTCCAAAAAGGTTTTTCTGACTCATGTGGTGACTCTTACCCCAGGGGCAGAGGGGGGAGTTATAATGGAAGACGCTGACCTCACGGCAGAGGGGGTCCACAAAACCAGGGTGACAGAGATAAGTTCTCTGATAGGCCCTTCCAGCGCTCCTGAAAGGAGGCCCATCTGCTTTTCTCTGGAGGCAGTCAGGGGTTGATTATCACTGTACCCAAACACCTGGCAAGAAATTTCCTGAGACAAATGGGTACAAACAATAATATCCAGAGGTTACTACATACCCTTTTCTATCCCCCCATCAAAAAATTGGTCCTTACTGGATGTCCCACCTGGCCAAATGGACCAGGCAACTCTCATTGCTAGAAAAGAGAGTCTTCCAAGAGGTCCCTGCTGACCGGATAGGATCTGGGACTTACTCAAGATTTTTTAGTTCCAAAAAAGACAGGGGACTGGAGATCCATTCTAGATCTCAGCAAGCTAAACAAATCTGTGAAGAAGTCAAAGTTCTTGATGGTAACTCTACAATCAATCTTCCCGTTTATCAGGAAAGACAATTGGATGTGCTCAATAGATCTCCAGGATGTGTACTACCATATAAAGATGGACAGGTTATCCAGGAGACACAATTTTGGCTGGGAGCCAGTCATTACCAATTTTAAGACCTACCTTTTGGTCTCACTACAGCCCCCAGAGTGTTCACCAAATGCATGACAGTGGTCACGGCTCACTTGAGACATCAGGGATTCCGGGTATTTCCATATCTAATCAACTGGCTTCTCACTGCCACCACCAGGCATCTTCTACTTCAAATGAGGGGCGAAACACTGTCACTTTGCGCCAGACTAGGCATCACAGTAAACTTAAAATAATCTGCCTTGTCGCCATCTCAACATATTACCTTCTTAGGCGCAGATCTGGATTAAAAAACCATGACAGCAAGACTTACCCTAGACAGAATTCAGTCTCTCAGGATTTTGATAGCAAAGTGAAAAGTTCAAGCCAGATGTGTGTAACAAGTTCTGGGTACCATGGCAGTAGGTATCCTCCTAATCCTGCTAGCACATCTACACATGATAGTTCTACAATGGTTGCTCTTTACCCAGTGGTCAATGCAGGATCTTCCTCTGTCACACCAGATTATCATTATGGAGTCATGCAAAAAAGATCTTTGGTGGCTGCAGACAGATCAATTGTATCAGGGCCATCCCTTTGTTTTTCCTCAACAGAATGCAGTACTGACCATGGACGCTTCCCAGATTGGGTGGGGGGCATTATCTGGGAATGACAGTCCAAGAACTATGGCAAGATCATGAAAGCCACTTGCACATAAACATTCTGGAGATGAGAGCAGTGCTTTATGCATTGCAAGCATTTCAGGACTCTCTTCCCATGGGAACGGTTGCAATTCAGACAGACAACATGTCAGTAGTGTGGTATATAAACAAACAGGGAGGAGCCAAATCTTACCCACTATGTTGGGAGGCACAATGAGTTTGGCAATGGGCAATCGCTTCTCAATGTTTTCTGATAGCAATGCACATCCTGGGAAAATCCAATGTGATAGCGGACAAGCTCAGCAGAGAGATTCTAGTGCCTCACGAGTGGTCCCTGAAACCAGAGATTGTGGAAGTGATCTTCCAGAAATGGGGCCAGCCTTGCTGTGACCTATTTACCACATCCATGAATACCAAATGCAGCAACTACTTTGCCCTCATTCCCCCTCCGTGGAAGTCACCAAGGTTCACGATTGGCCCCCGGGACTATTCTATGACTTTCCTCTAATCCCCAAATTCATTCAGAAAGCTAGACTGTTGAAAAGCACTATAATCCTCATTGCTCCTTACTGGCCTCATCAAGTTTGGTTCCCCTTTCTCTGGACCCATCTGCTGGAGGAACCTTGGTTTCTGGGTCCAATTCCAGACCTCCTGACCCATTCTTCGGGGGAGTTCGATCCATCTGTCCAAACCCTCACATCAGTTACCCTGCTAGACAGGGGTCCAGGGAAGAAAATATTGTGGGAAGAAATAGTCAGGGAATTGTTATGGCTAAGCTTGTATAGGCCCTAGGGCCGATAGCCTAGTGCCAACCTATGAACCTAAGTTGACAGCATGGCTGATCCAGTTCCACACATTGCCAGGTGTTACCCCTTTTCCCCAGCAGTGAGTCATATTCTCATTTATTCCCATAAACCATCCAAATTATACTCCAGTAAGTGGAAAAGATTTTCATGCTGAGCTGTGAAACAGAGCATAGAACCTTTTACAGCTTCCATATCTACAATTTTACACTTTCTTACTGAACTGTTTGAAGAAAGAGCTGCTGCAGCTACCATTAGGGTTCAACTGGCAGCCATTTCTAATTTCCATACTGGAGAAATGGGAGTCCCTATTATGTCTCATAGGTTATGTAAGGCCTTCCTCAAAGGTACTTTCTTACTCAGACTCCCAA
This sequence comes from Protopterus annectens, assembly GCF_019279795.1. NCBI lineage: Eukaryota > Metazoa > Chordata > Ceratodontiformes > Protopteridae > Protopterus > Protopterus annectens. Next base: position 1,708,457,309 of record NC_056725.1, read on the forward strand.
TCAGAGAACCCCAGTCCCTTGGGATCTTAATATCGTGCTAACTCCGCTGATCTTAACGCCCTTTGAGCCTGCATCATCTTGTGATTTGAAGTTTTTGTCATGGAAAACTCTCTTTTTAGTAGCCATAACCTCTGCCAGAAGGGTATCAATGTTACAAGCTCTATCTCCTCATCCTCTGTATATAATTTTTCACAAGGATAGAGTCACTTTGAGAACTAATCCCTCGTTCCTTCCCAAAGTCTGTTCAGAGAATAATTTGAACCTCTGTATTGAATTGATAGTCTTTTTTTCTGAATTATAGCGTCATGGCCAAATAAAAGTTGCACCAGCTGGATGTTCATAGACCATTACGATTTTACCTGCACAAGACAAAAGATTTCAGGAAATCCGACCAGCATTTTGTGTCCTTTTCGGACAAAAAGAAAGGATTATCAGTTTCCAAGGTAACTTATCCAGGTGGCTTACTGAATGCATTTCTTTCTACCACAATAAGCAGGAAATCCACATACAAAAAAACAGGAATGCAGCTCGAGTTAAATGACCCCAAAGAAAATAGCATACAACACACACAACTTCAGGGATGAGCTGAACAGAAGCTGTTTTTCTTCTACATTGTTTATGATCTACCAGGAAAGGTAAGAGGACATTCCACTAGGACAATCTCAACATCCTCTGCCTTTCAAGCTAGGCTTCTTATTGATTCTATATGCAGCCACAACTTGGGTGAGACCTCATACCTTTATCACTCATTACAAAGTAGATGTGGCCTCCCGGAACAGGTCCTCCTTTGGATCTACTATATTAAAGAGTCTTTTTTTACTGATCCACCGTAGGATAAAGGTTCTAGGGACACTGTCCCATCCAGCAAGAATTACGGCGAGATAGAACAACATAACATTAAGAAGTTATATACTCCCCATAATGTTCTATGTTTGTTGTCCATTTCGCCTATATTCTTGCGTCTCACCCTCCTTCCCCCATCCTGTATTCCTGGAGGAACTGGTGGATAGCTATATACTATGCACATAGTTTTTTGATGGTTTGGAGCCTCTGTTCCTGTCCTTATAAGGTATTTATATCTATCTGTATATATATATATATATATATATATATATATATATATATATATATATATATGTATATATGTTTTTGTACATATATATATATATATATATATATATATATATATATATACAAACATTTCTGTGATTGCCTTTCCCCTGCAAACAAGAACTGGGGATTTGGCCCAGAGCATCATGGGATAGGGGGTTAGCCTCGAGCCAGTGGAAGCTCTCGAGTTTTAGTATTCGGCTGAGTCGGAGACGAGAATGGCTCTGAACCTAACCAGCAAGAATATAGGCGAGATGGACAACAAACATAGAACGTTATGGTGAGTACATAACTTATTATCATAATTGTAACTTCATAAGAGATGTATAGATTTTTTTGATTACTGAATTTTTAGTACAGACCAGACAAAAAATGTTTTTCAGATTAAGTAGCAAAGGTGGCCTAGGACAACACTGGTATCTACCAGTAGTAATTTTTTAATTCTAGGTGACATGTAGCCATTAAATGAAGATAATGTTGTGGAACCAGAATAAAGATGGTCAGTTGTACTGATACATGATTAAACATGTTTAAATTCTTTATGAGAAAAGGTAAACAAATGCTGGCAGAGGATTTTCAGGCATTCAGGGTAAATATGAGTTCTTAATGCAGCTTACTAGTATTATTTATTTGTTTATTTTCATTGGTGAACTGAGAAGGAAGACTGGTCTAAAGACCCCTTTCAGCAAAGACTTGGGCCAAAAGGCAAGACAATGTACACAAACTACACAAACAATGAACAAACATGTATTTACATTGTATGTACAAGAACATTATAAATTCTTAGCAAAGCAATTTTTGCAAGTTGTCCATTGTTCACAAAAATATTTCAAAAACCTATATACCTGTATACAAAATTATTAACAAAAGTTGCATTTTAAACTTGTCCTTCCTTAAGCATATATATGATATAGAATCAACTCAAAAGTTAGATTATTGTATTATGTTAGTTTATTCTTTTTAAAGCTTGATTAAAAATGTGATGCTAGCAGCAGAGATGCAACTTAATAGTCCTACTGCTAAGATGAAAGACAAAATTTTAATAAGGGATTAAGGGAGGAATCATGGTTCTGTTTCAATATAAACTTAGTAACAGATTGATTGCAATACAAGTATTTTATCCTGTTTTTGCTTAATATGATCAAAATGATTAGTTAAAATAAAACTAACTTTATCTTTGAACATCTTAAGAGTATACCTATGAAAACATCCAGGCCTGGTGCTTTAACAGTCTTCAGGCCAACATGGCATCCAGTGCTTTCTTCCTAGCTATGTCCTTACCATTTTATCCAATATTCTGAAAGAATAGAACTCCTCAGTTTATTTAGCCATTTGTTGCCGCATCTTAAATGTTACTATTTAGATTACTGAAATATTTATTAATTTTCTTCAAATTCAGCTAATATTTTAGCCAGGCAATATGTATACATAATTGTCTATACTCCTCTTTTTTAAAGTATTTAGGTTTATTAGCTTTTAAAATGTTGATTTAACAATTTTGAAGGAGGACGTCTTCACTTAGTGTGCCTTGCAATCATTTGGACTTAAAATTAAAATAGTCACATCAATGTTCTTCTAGTTAGCCTGATGTTCTTTTGTGAAGTATAAAATCTTGGAATCCTGATTTATGTGATAAATACTATTTCATTCCGTAATCTCATTCTCCACCAAGGAAACAGTTTTCACACTTTCTTTCCTAAGGATTAGGGCTATGTTTATAAATGTATTTATTTAACATTTGTTTACCGGGAAAGTCTGACTTGGAATGAAGTCAATTTTCAGCGAAGGCCCAGAGAGAAATGCTCCAGATACATGTCTTTGTAACATGGGAGGAAACCAGAGTACTTGGAGAAACTCCACATGAATGCAGGGAGGACATTCAGACTCCACACAGAAGGCACTCCAGCCAAGAATCGAACCAGAGAACCTCTTGCTGTGAGGTGACAACACTACCATTGCACTACTGTGCCGTTGAAATTTAGTCTGCAAGATTGCTTTCAAAGCCACCCATCTTACGTCCTGGGAAAGATAATCATTATGATGCTTCTCAGAGAAGAGAGTTATTGAAAATTAACATCCTTAACTGTGGGGATTAAGCATCCAGTTAGTCATTGTAGTATTGTCTTCTGAAAAATCAATTTTGATTGTAATACAGAAAATAGCCATGCATCAAAGTTAGTGTGTAGAACTAAGAACATTAGATTACATGAAATCAAATAAAAACTCAATCCATGACCAAGATCTGTGAGCATGAAGAAAAAAAAGAAAACTCTTTATTAAAAGAAAATTAAATCTGTGTTTGTGTGTGTGTGAGGTTTGGGAGGGGGTCACACAGACTATGTATCGATATCCTCAAATAAAGCACAATGTTTTGACTTATTAAATGAGGCAGAAGAACTGAGTATCAAAATGATAGTCTGGGCCAGTATTCCAATCACCTGTTAAGATACATTCATAATAAGTGCCGTCATAATTAATTTCAAGTAAGTTCACAAAAAAGAGCCCTATTAAAACATGGGACATAAATAGGTCCAATTAAGCATTTAGATTTAAATCATAAGGCATCCACAAGCACAAAGATAGATCTGCTTTCAGGGTCATACATGTGTTTTGTTTACAGTAACAGTCAAGGTTTTTGCTTTTATAATTACTTGCCATACCTTTAAATTTGTTGCTGACCCCTGAAGCAAAGAATATAACTGATTGATCCTTTTTTTCTTTGACCTTCCTAAATCCTTAGCTTTCATATGTTTCTTGTAAGCAGAAAAAAAAGGTTTGCTTAATTTCTATAGAAATGTACCTGACTAGGCAAGTGCAACAGCTGGAATGCTCACAGAGGTTCCTCACCAAGAGAAGTCAGGCTATTAACACATTGTCCTATACAGACTGTCATAGAACCCTGTCTCTATACTCAAGACTTCTACAAGTTGTTGAGAGGCAATTTGTGCTTAGCATTTAAGGCATCCTTAGATCCAGCCCTGATGGAGATTTTGCACATCTGCAAAATGAGCAGCACTGGAAACACTAGATTAAGGTATTTCAACTTTGTTTGTGACATAAATAGAACATGCTGGAGAGACAGATGTGTGTCTCAAAGGATCCCCATGGTCTGGAATAAACTTCCTATCCATGTAAAGCAGAGTCCATTCCTACTGCTATTCAAATGTAACCTTGACCATTAGATGGAAAATCATAAATTCATCTGTAGGCTCCCCGCCATTTCTCTTATAGACAGAGGCTGACAGCAAACATTCTTTAACTAACATTGGGTGGATAATCATAAATTCATTCATGGGCTGGCTGCCATATCTTTTATAAATAGAGGCTGAGAGTAAATTTCCTTATAACATAACCACACCACATAACTTTTTAGCAACCACCTGACTAACCTACCCCTCCTAACAAACATCCCCCTCCATAACTCAATAAAAATGAAGACGAACCAAAGAAGCAAAAAAGTGAACCAAAAACTGAAGAAACCAATCGCCCTGAATGCAACAAAGGTGTTCCAGTACAGTAACAGTCCATAAAGGTACCAACGCCAGGTAGAAGGAACCACCAAAAGTTGTACAACCACAAACAAGTTTATTTTAAGCGCTTTTCGTTTGCCTGATAGACAAACTTCTTCAGAAAATCACAATCCACAGGTTTACCATGCCTTAAATACTATGACATCATAATTAAATTAACAACAATTATTAGCTTAACCAAAACTAATAAATGTATTAAAAGTGATCACTTAAAGTAGAAATGCAACCAGGCAAACTTGCCTATATAACAATTTCGAAATTAACACACAAGGAATTTGGGCTTTAATTCTTGTCTTGGTTCAGCCAGAACATATGTGTTAATGTAGGTAGTTGTCTCTAATGTTGTCATGGTTCGTTCCAATATGGAATTTAGTTAGGTATTTAGTATTTTGGGGTGGTGTAGGACCCAATTTTAAGGTTCTGGTTGTTAGTGGATGTGTTAATTAATTTTCAATAATAATTTTTAATTGTTTTTTTACACCATGGAGACTTCTGTCCCTGTGTTAGGTTTCATTGTATTAATTCCTTGTTGTATTATGTGTTAAGTATTGTGTATTACCTTAGTGAAGATGCCTATTCTTAGAGAGTGCAGTTCTAATTTCTAATTTTTAATTTTTTATACTGCAATTGATAGACATCACATACGATTTTACGTGACAGACTAACAGGATGTGTTTTTATGTATTATTCTTGAGATGTTATTTTTAAAAGTGTGTTAACTTTGAAATTGTTATATAGGCAAGTTTGCCTGGTTGCATTTCTACTTTAAGTGATCACTTTTAATACATTTATTAGTTTTGGTTAAGCTAATAATTGTTGTTAATTTAATTATGATGTCATAGTATTTAAGGCATGGTAAACCTGTGGATTGTGATTTTTCTGAAGAAGTTTGTCTATCAGGCAAACGAAAAGCGCTTAAAATAAACTTGTTTGTGGTTGTACAACTTTTGGTGGTTCCTTCTACCTGGCGTTAGTACCTTTATGGACTGTTACTGTATTTGAGCACCTTTGTTGCATTCAGGGCGATTGGTTTCTTCAGTTTTTGGTTCACTTTTTTGCTTCTTTGAAACATCCCCCTCCAGTTAAGATGCACATGTTACCAAGGGATGTAATTGGGTTGCGTTGCATGGCTAGGCTTATAAAGGCCCTGGTGGTCATTAGCCTGGTCTGTATCTATGGACCTATGCACTAGGTGTCTGAATATTTTTACTCTCATTCTACATTTGAATAGAAACTATATCAGTAGAATGTCTTCTCACCATACAGTAACGCTGCAATATTTGATGCACAACGATTATGTTTCAAATTTTGGAAGACAAAGTACCTTTAAACACTGTTAACTCTAGTTTCTTGATAGATGATCATGAACTGGCCATCACAGAACAGCAACAGGAAGCTCAGACAGGTTTAAAAGCTTCAATGCATTGTGGGCTGCCAAACCTTTTTGTATGTGGCACAACAATATGTACTGAATCATTTAAAGCTGTTACAAAGTCAGATATGCTTCCGTATTGGCCACTTTCTATGAGGCAGGGCTAATTTTGTTACAGCTTTCAAAGCTTTTTGACCTCCTAGAATTTATTTTTGTGTTTCTCTCTCTGATTTGTACTACTTTGGAGAGACTACAGATCCATGTACTACAAAGTCTTGTGTGGCATCACCAAATGAGTTAGAGCTTTCAAAGTTGTAAAAGAAGTGGCTTCTTCTACATATTATTTTTCTTACACTTTCTCTCTGTAACTGGTAGTACATGGAGCATGTAAAGTTCCATGTATTTTATAATTATGAACATCATTCTGGGATCATAACCAATCAGTTATGTTCTTGAAATGAATCTCAAAATTCACCTATGAAGATTTGATTCACTCTGTTGTCAAAGTGTATTTCTTGCCATCCATTTCTGTAACATAACAGTTTGGTTATGCTCACAGATCTGTGTCAAACAGAACCAGCTTATGCAGTCATGTAACAGTATTATGTGCCCTGGGATGTAAAGAGTTAAATTGGTTGTCACAGAATCTTAAATAGTAGTGATAACAAGAAATGTAGAGCTGCTATGTGCATGTATATAGTGTAACTATGTATAATAGCATTGCCACTTTAAGAAGTAGTGAGTGGCATTACCATTTTAAGAAGTACTGTGTCCCCTGATGCATTGTCAGGTTTGACAATTGCTAGTGCATTTCTGATGAGTGAAGACGCTGTGCGTTTTTGCAATGCATCCCTTTTACATAATATTGAAGTTGCTGTATCCAGATGTTTTTTAATGGCAACAGAAGCAAACACTTTGTCAGATCTGAAATCTTTAGAAAATAAAACTAAAAATGTCATTTTAGTCAGAGATACCACATCAATAAATTAGAAGTGTCCTCTGAGCTTGGAGTAAGCCATTGTTTGCCAAGAACTAGTAGTTTTACTTTGTTGCTTTTCTGAATTTTATCCTTTTAGCCCTAGAAAGAGGTGGCCACGGTGGTGCAGCAGTTAGCGTTGCTGCCTCACAGCAAGAGGTTCTCCGGTTCGATCCTTGGCTGGAGTGCCTTCTGTGCGGAGTCTGCATGTCCTCCCTGTGGTCGCATGGGTTTCCTCTGGGTGCTCGAGTTTCTTCCCACATCCCAAAATTATGCTGTAGATGGATTAGATACTCTAAGTTGGCCCTAGGTCTGAATGTGTGCATGTGTGTGCCTTCCGTGGAAGGTTGGGCATCGGGCTGGCAACTCGACACTGTAAAACCTCACTGCAATCAGGTGATCTGCTGTGGTGTCCCCTAACTGGGAAAAGCCAAAAGACGAAGAAGAAGATCCTTTTAGTCCTAGAAAATCAAATTTTCATTGAATATGACAAAGTTGGTCCCACCAAAGCCATTTACCTGGCCAGCATGGATGCAGAGGTTCATGCATTTTAGAATAATAGCCAAGTTAGGCAAAGAAACCAGAAAAAATTCAGATAAACACTTTATTATATGCAATGGGCAAGGAATTGGTCAAGTGGAAACAATATACAGTTAATTTTCATTTGCAGAAGTTCAGAGTGTTACATATGAGTTAGCAATTAGTAAGCTCAATGAAGATTTTGTACCAAAAAGAAACATGCAAGAAAGGGCATGCTTCCCCTAATCTGTACTAGTTAAAAGTGAAGCAGATGTAAGGACTTGTATGAACTGGCTGAAAATTGGGGCTTGGGAAAATGAAAGCTGAACAGATTAGTGATAGAACTGGAACTGGGCTGGCTGATACTAAAGTGTCTCAGAAGTTACAATTAGCAGTCAATTTACCTTTGTAAAAAGCAATGCAAATGGAGAGGCTGGACTAACTGCCCTTTAAATGAGACATTAAGCCCTGATCCCATCTAACTGAGTTGGTGGTAGCTCAGGTGGATGTAAAAGATCCCACAGCATTTATCAAAAAGAGTAAGGGAAGGTCCCTGGGCTAAATTTCTCCTAGTCAGTAGGAGTACAAGTTTGAGTCTCCTGTGAAAAGGCCACTGGCCTAGTGGGACTAACAGTTCAACAAAGTGATAAAAATAAAAACACTTTATGATATGCAATGGGCAAGGAATATATACAACCACCTTTTCTTCAAAAATACAGGCAACTGAGGAACCTTGCAAAAAAACATACAACTAATGACAAAAAGTTATACTATAGTTCTGCTCAGCTTAACAACAAATCCAATCCTCGAAAATTTTGGTCAACTCTCAACAACATCCTCTATCCTGGAAAGCCCTCTAATCCCTCCCTATACCCTAACTCTTCCTCTCAGGAAACAGCTATCCTCCTGAATAAACACTTTATCTCTTCCATCCAAAATCTGGTAACCTCTAAGCCAAACTCTACTTCGACACCCACCCCTCCAAGTCCCACTAACACAACTTTGTTTTTTTTTTGAGCCAGTTCCTATTACTTACATCAACTCTTTACTACTCAAGCTAAAACCTTACTCTCCTTCCACTGACAATCTATCTCCTACATTCCTCAAACTTGCTGCTGACTCAATTGCCTATCCTGTATCTATACTAATTAATTGATCTATTCTGGAATCAACTGTCCCCACCCTTTGGAAATCTTTCTTCACTATCCCTCTTCATAAAGGTGGAAACTCCACTGACCCCTCAAACTACTGACCCATTGCCATTCTGTCCCCCCTCTCCAAGATATTAGAAAAATGTATTCACTCACAGCTTCTCAATCACCTCCTCACACACCACTTACTTACCCCTACCTAACATGGATTTCATCCTCACCACAGCACCACCTCTGCCCTCCTCTCCTTCACTCATATCATTGTAGAGGCCCTAGACAACAATAAACTCATTTCTCATCTCTTCCTAGATCTCACCAAAGCCTTTGATACTGTCTCTCATCCTCTATTACTATCCAAACTCGCAAATCTCCACATATCCCCCTCCGCACTTGCCTGGTTTAATAGTTACCCATCTGGCAGGGAACAATCTGTCAAATGGCTCTCATCCTCCTCACCTTTCCTTCACATCTCCACTGGTGTTCCCCAAGGCTCCATCTTGGGACCCCTTTTGTTTAACATCTTCACCAATGATCTTTACAGCTCATGCAAAGAATCCTCCCTTATTCAGTATACCGACAACTCCACACTTATATCCATCTCAAATAACATTCCTGAACTACACTCCCTGACCCAACAGGCCCTACTATCCACTGAACAATGGCTCTCTCACAACCTATTGATCCTAAATCCCAAAAAGACCAAACATCTACTTTTCCTTCCTCGTTCTCTTTCTCATCACAAAACCTAATTTTTTATTACATCTTCTAACAATACAAACATCCAACCTGACACCCACACAAAACTCCTAGGGGTCATTATCAATGGCGAACTCAAGTTCAACCTACACATACTCCAATGTATAAAAAAAACAAACCAGAAACTAGGTCTGCTATATCGGAACAAAAATTCCTAACCCCTGAATCTAGACTTACCCTGGGCCAGGCACTCCTCCTCCCCTCCCTCTTATATGCCGCCCCAGTTCTTACCAATATCCAGGCCTCCACTCTAAACAAACTGCAACAGGCTTACCATAAAATAACCAGATTCATTACTAACTCCCCATACAACTCACACCACTGCATTTCTTTAAACTCTCTTCAATGGCTTGAACTTCCCCAGTTTCTGCTATCTTATCAGTTTCATATGCTACACTCTATTCTTTATAAACCCTCCTTCTGTCCATCTCTATCTTCCTTAGTCTCCATCTACATCCCATCCCAGACCCTCCGTACTTCTAACCAACAATTACTTGATATCTGCCACCCAAAAAGGTCGGTAGGCAAACTACTCTACAAACACTCCCTTGCCCATGCTTGGAAGAAACTTCCCCTTGACTTATGTTCAGTCTCCCACACCTCACACTTTAAAAATGAACTAAAAGCTTATTTTCTCAATTCCAGAACCTGCCCTTGCCATGACCCTACCTAGTCTTCCTTCCCTTTATGTACCCTCAAAAGGACCATACTTAGTACCTCATTACACCTCTCTCTCCAGTGTGTCTACTATGCATTTGCACAATTTTATACAAACAAAAAATGTTTATTGTTGACTTATTGAACTATATCAATGTAAAATTGTTACTTAGCTTCTTTTTAATGCAACTTTAACTTTATGCATGTAACCCAACATATGTGAATCGTTTTGCTATAACTGCTATTATCAATATTGTTTAAAATTGTACTTGTTTTAAAATGTATTACTGGAGCTTTTCTCCTTGAGTCTCCACTGAAAATGGGCCACAAGCCCAGTTGGACAAACCCGGTTAACAACTGCCAATAAATAAATAAATAAATAAAGAAAGAAAAAGAAAATATTAACATAAATATGACAAATGGTGTGTGAGATAAAGTGCTGTGAAAATGGTAAGTTTAAAAATAAATAATGACAGTAGTCCAAAGCAACTAAGTATGCAAAAAGCCAAGTGTGTGTAAGCTTGTAAATGCAAAAGGTGTAACCATTATCATGATGAGTCAGGCAGTGTGCATCACAAGGCAGGAGGTGTAACAAATATAACAGGATAGGACATTTTGCTGACATTTGTATAACTAAGTTAAACATGTGGCATCTGTGAATAAAACTGTGAAAAATGTACATGAAGCATTTTCTGTATTCAGTGTGTACCAAGTCTAACACTGAATAAGACTAACAAATAAAATACATATTCATGGAAATTCAGTGAGTTTTGAGTTTGATACAGGGGCCTATGTTACAGTGATATTTCATGCTACCCTATAAAAATAGAGACAGAAATGCATATCCCTGCAGGTAAATTCAAGTGCACTGGTAGATTTCTAATCACATCTGAGGGAAAGGAGTACAAGTATTTTGTTTTTGTTTTATTTATTTAACATTTGTTGACAGAGAAAGGCCATTTTCAGCGGAGGCCTGGGGAGAAAGGCTCCAGACGACTGTCTTTGGAATGTGGGAGGAAACCGGAGCACCCGGAGGAAATATGATTCTGGATAATCTGTACATAAAAACAAAACACAAAAAGCACTTGAATTCAACCAAACAACGTAATGTAAAGTAATCCCAGCAGTATCCACCAGGCAGATGGTGAAATTCGAACAGCTCACAATAAGGTAGATCCAAAAGAAAGGTCCAAAATTTCAGTAGAAAACAGCTTTATTTAAACGCCACAATCCTGTTCAACGTTTTTCATCAATGTAAGACTTCATCAGAATACAAACATCTACAACAGTACACTGCCTTATATAGAAGCTACCCCACATAGGCAATCTTCTAATTCCTCAATTAACTAATTTAAAAATACCACCCACATTAAAGACACAGCACAAACTAAAAAGCTTTTTACAAATAATGTGTAATGAAATGTTAGTCGTAAATACTGTTTTTCAAAGAATGAAATTTAACTAATCTATTCTAAATTCATAAATTAACTTTCATAAATGTTTATATAGTAAACTTATATAGGTTAAAAACAAGGGAAAAAATACATCCTTATATTTGTTGTACACAAGTTAATAACTCTTGAGTTAAAATCTAAAGTAATAATTGTTATTTAAAAATAATAATAATAATTTAATACACAGATCAAAAACTTTGATACATACACCTTGCATATATATAAAACATGACCATCATACAATCTACAACTCAAAAGAGAAACACATGATGGCATATTTATTTCACACCCCCACAAGGGTATTTTTTAAAACATTTCAATGCAAATTACAACAATAGGCTACCTAAATCTGTTGTGCTTTTAATTTCAAATATGGTACAATGGATATATGGTCATTCAATCCTGGGAAGCGGTTGGATTCTAAAAGAATCTGCCAATATGTCTCCTGATGGCATAATTTTGCTTCCCAGGGACCACCCCTAGCACTTTTAGCCACTGAATCCAAAATGAAGAACAGAAAAGTTCCATCCTCACAATTTATAGTATGCCTGTAAAGGGCATTGTTACTATTACACTTCTGTATGTCGTAATAGTGCTCATATATACGCCTTCGGAGTGGTCGTTCAGTCTTCCCAACATAAAATGATTGGCAGCCCTGACATACTGCCAAATAAACCACCCCAAATGAAAGGCAATTGTAAAATTTTTTTGCAACAATTTTCCTATTTCTGCTCTCCAAATAAGTCATTTCTTGATTCAAGATGTATTTACATTGTGAGCACCCCCCACATTTATATGTCCCTTTCCTTTGGTCTCTCATACTCTGTGGTTGAATCTCCTGCTCCAAAATTCTTTTAACGTTGAATCCTTTTCTATAAATTGTTTTAACCTTTCTATCTTTAAGGCTACTCAGGTCAGTGATATCCTGAAAAGTTTTAAACTCTTTCTCAATAATGTTGGTTAGCCTACCAACATTTGCACTATAATCAGTCACAAATAACAAATGGTCTTTCTCAAAGGTCTGTAGGTCATGTGATTGTGTGGTCCCTAGGTCCAGTAACACCTGCCCCAAAATGGGTTTGAATCTAGTGGACCTTCCTAACATGACCTCTTTTTTCACTGATTCAATCAAATGTGGTGGGTAACCCCTGTCCAAAAACATCGAGGTTAATACCTCGCATTCCAGCTCGAATTCTGAATCCTGGGAGGTCATCCTTGATATCCTAACAAACTGCCCTTTGATAATCCCTTTCTTTTGAAATCCCAGGTGTGAACTAAGAAAGTGTAGGTAACAATTGGAAAAGGTAGGCTTTCTGTATACTTTAGAACTAAAACCAAAAGGGTTTTTCTTTATCGTAACGTCCAAATAGTTAACCTCTTCCATGAACACCTGATGTGTAAATTTCAAAAATGAGGTGGTGGAATTTATATATGTCAGGAACTCATCAATAGTTTCAATGGGGCCAGTCCAAAAAATACAAATATCATCCAGGAATCTTGAATAATGAGTCCAGTTGTCAATAAACTCACAGTCATGGATGAATTTTTTCTCCCAAACGGCCATGACCATGTCGGCATAGGTAGGCGCACAGTTTGCCCCCATCGATACTCCACTGGTCTGCTGGAAATACTCCCCATCATAAAAAACAAAGTTGTTCTTCAGTACCAGCTCTAAAAGACCTATAATCATGTGCACATCGTTGTTCGAAATAGTTGGACGTTCCCACAAGGCTTCCTCTATCCACTCCAAACCTATTTCAGTAGGAATGACCGTAAATAAATCTACAACATCTATGGTCAGGAAAATGAGGTTTGGCTTACATAATTCCGGGGTAATCCTCCTCAAAAATTCCCATGAATCCTTAAGAAGATGGGTTTCCTTCCCCCGAATCTGTTTCAATTTCCAATCCAAAAGCTTTGAAATTGCGTGGGTCTTTGAGCCTTGTGCGGCCACAATAGGTCTTAAAGGTGGATCTTCGACACATTTGTGAATCTTGGGAATTCCAAATATGGTTGGTACTTTGGGGGAGGGAGTCTCTAAAAAGGAGTATGTATCAAACTCAATAACCTCCTGGTCAAGCATATCCTTGATGGCCATATCAATCTTTCGATATGACAGTAAAATTTCATTAATAGATGTCAAGGTGTATCGATTGGAATCAAATAAAATGTCATTCATTTTACTCTGATACAAAATTTCGTTCATAAATACCGTACCCCCACCTTTGTCCGGTTGCATGACCCTCACCTGGTGGTTCTGTGCCAGGTCCTGCAATAACTGGTTCTCAGAATAGCTAAGATTGTACTCCACCTCACCTCGGTGTAATTCCTGGCGAATAAGTTTCTCAATCCTGGCCTCTAGGTTACTAAGTTGTGGATGTAATGGGGGATGAAATGTGCTAGATTTTTTAAGATGTAAACTAGGTGTAATCGGTGTATGACAAAAAAGATGTTCCAGATTTAGTTTACGAATGAACAGTTTTAGGTCCAAAATGCTGTTAACCAAGTGGCTACCCCTGGAAGGAACAAACTTGAATCCCTTGGTAAACAGGTCAAAACATGTACTGGTAATGGAAAAATCACTATAGTTGTAAATGTGATACCCTTTCCTACTATAACACCTATACAAACCAATGTTGGAAATAGAAATATCCTCTTTCATTGCCAACCCAGGTTCTGATTCCTTTTCCACCCTGCATACGTTTCTCCTTCCCTTGTGCAAAATGGGATACAATGGGTAGGGTGGTCCCCTGCTGGTTCCTTATACATTCTGATCTCCTTGGTAAAAAATGGTCACCTGAATTAATTGTTGGATTTTCTGAATCCAATGCTTCCATCCCCTCCTCCTCAACTAAAATGGGGGACGTAGGTTGAACCCTAACCTCGGTCTCGTCTTTCGACCAGGAATTCCTAAAATACATGTTAGCACTTTGGGGAGGTTTAGGGTATTGTCTCCCTTCCCTGTATTCCCTCAGGTCCCTATTTAATTTATTATGTTTCCTTTTAATGACCATGTCACAGTGTTTGTCAATGCGTTTACGAACCTCCTGATATTTACAATTCTGGCTTTCAACTGTAAACAATAGGTCACTAGTAATTCTTTCATTACATTTGAATATTTCTTCAGTTAAGCTTCGAATTTCATTCTCATTTCTTTTCATAATGGCCTGAACTATTTCAAGCCCACACCTATCAAAAGCTTTAACTAGGTCCCTATGAAAATCGCTACCACAAATAACATGGTTTGGGTACTTATGTACCCTCAACCCTTTGGGTACAATGCTTCTTGTAACACATTCAGATAAATACATATTGTCAAGTACTAGGTTTTTGTACCTGTGTAAAATGTCCTCAAGAATGCGTAGATTTTCATCATAGGAAATACTCTCAGTAGAACGAGGGCTAGTGCTCCCAGAAAAAACAAAGTCCGGTTTTGCATTAACCCAGTCTGAGAAGGATAAATGTTCCAATGCCGTTGGTGTAGTTAAACTAGGCTGGTGACACGGAATAGACGCTTCCCCTCCATCATCACGAAAAACGGACGGTGTATGCAAAAGTTCCGCACCTCTGTTGGATGTGTTGGTTGTGATCCCCTGCTCACCTTGCTTCCGGCCCATACCATTACGATTAGAGGTTGCAGGGGGGATAACGTCAGAATTTCCAATCCTCGTCGAAACCGCTTTCAGGACTTCCCTTTGCTCCGAAATAATAGTCTTAAGCCCCTGCCCAATAGGGGTAAGCAATTGAACCAGTTGTGTTAGTTGACCCGTGAGCTGCGATATATCTCCGGTGACCGACAATACACCGGTCGAGTTACCATCGGTAGTAGAACTGCCCGGAACAGCCTCCATAGGAAACCACTCAAAAACAAAACACAAAAAGCACTTGAATTCAACCAAACAACGTAATGTAAAGTAATCCCAGCAGTATCCACCAGGCAGATGGTGAAATTCGAACAGCTCACAATAAGGTAGATCCAAAAGAAAGGTCCAAAATTTCAGTAGAAAACAGCTTTATTTAAACGCCACAATCCTGTTCAACGTTTTTCATCAATGTAAGACTTTGTCAGAATACAAACATCTACAACAGTACACTGCCTTATATAGAAGCTACCCCACATAGGCAATCTTCTAATTCCTCAATTAACTAATTTAAAAATACCACCCACATTAAAGACACAGCACAAACTAAAAAGCTTTTTACAAATAATGTGTAATGAAATGTTAGTCGTAAATACTGTTTTTCAAAGAATGAAATTTAACTAATCTATTCTAAATTCATAAATTAACTTTCATAAATGTTTATATAGTAAACTTATATAGGTTAAAAACAAGGGAAAAAATACATCCTTATATTTGTTGTACACAAGTTAATAACTCTTGAGTTAAAATCTAAAGTAATAATTGTTATTTAAAAATAATAATAATAATTTAATACACAGATCAAAAACTTTGATACATACACCTTGCATATATATAAAACATGACCATCATACAATCTACAACCCAAAAGAGAAACACATGATGGCATATTTATTTCACACCCCACAAGGGTATTTTTTAAAACATTTCAATGCAAATTACAACAATAGGCTACCTAAATCTGTTGTGCTTTTAATTTCAAATATGGTACAATGGATATATGGTCATTCAATCCTGGGAAGCGGTTGGATTCTAAAAGAATCTGCCAATATGTCTCCTGATGGCATAATTTTGCTTCCCAGGGACCACCCCTAGCACTTTTAGCCACTGAATCCAAAATGAAGAACAGAAAAGTTCCATCCTCACAATTTATAGTATGCCTGTAAAGGGCATTGTTACTATTACACTTCTGTATGTCGTAATAGTGCTCATATATACCTCGGAGTGGTCGTTCAGTCTTCCCAACATAAAATGATTGGCAGCCCTGACATACTGCCAAATAAACCACCCCAAATGAAAGGCAATTGTAAAATTTTTGCAACAATTTTCCTATTTCTGCTCTCCAAATAAGTCATTTCTTGATTCAAGATGTATTTACATTGTGAGCACCCCCCACATTTATATGTCCCTTTCCTTTGGTCTCTCATACTCTGTGGTTGAATCTCCTGCTCCAAAATTCTTTTAACGTTGAATCCTTTTCTATAAATTGTTTTAACCTTTCTATCTTTAAGGCTACTCAGGTCAGTGATATCCTGAAAAGTTTTAAACTCTTTCTCAATAATGTTGGTTAGCCTACCAACATTTGCACTATAATCAGTCACAAATAACAAATGGTCTTTCTCAAAGGTCTGTAGGTCATGCGATTGTGTGGTCCCTAGGTCCAGTAACACCTGCCCCAAAATGGGTTTGAATCTAGTGGACCTTCCTAACATGACCTCTTTTTTCACTGATTCAATCAAATGTGGTGGGTAACCCCTGTCCAAAAACATCGAGGTTAATACCGCATTCCAGCTCGAATTCTGAATCCTGGGAGGTCATCCTTGATATCCTAACAAACTGCCCTTTGATAATCCCTTTCTTTTGAAATCCCAGGTGTGAACTAAGAAAGTGTAGGTAACAATTGGAAAAGGTAGGCTTTCTGTATACTTTAGAACTAAAACCAAAAGGGTTTTTCTTTATCGTAACGTCCAAATAGTTAACCTCTTCCATGAACACCTGATGTGTAAATTTCAAAAATGAGGTGGTGGAATTTATATATGTCAGGAACTCATCAATAGTTTCAATGGGGCCAGTCCAAAAAATACAAATATCATCCAGGAATCTTGAATAATGAGTCCAGTTGTCAATAAACTCACAGTCATGGATGAATTTTTTCTCCCAAACGGCCATGACCATGTCGGCATAGGTAGGCGCACAGTTTGCCCCCATCGATACTCCACTGGTCTGCTGGAAATACTCCCCATCATAAAAAACAAAGTTGTTCTTCAGTACCAGCTCTAAAAGACCTATAATCATGTGCACATCGTTGTTCGAAATAGTTGGACGTTCCCACAAGGCTTCCTCTATCCACTCCAAACCTATTTCAGTAGGAATGACCGTAAATAAATCTACAACATCTATGGTCAGGAAAATGAGGTTTGGCTTACATAATTCCGGGGTAATCCTCCTCAAAAATTCCCACGAATCCTTAAGAAGATGGGTTTCCTTCCCCCGAATCTGTTTCAATTTCCAATCCAAAAGCTTTGAAATTGTGTGGGTCTTTGAGCCTTGTGCGGCCACAATAGGTCTTAAAGGTGGATCTTCGACACATTTGTGAATCTTGGGAATTCCAAATATGGTTGGTACTTTGGGGGAGGGAGTCAGTAATCTGTACATAAATTATATGCTCAGTGGAGTTGTGGCATGCAAATTGAGGCTGATTACCTAAATTACTTATTTACATTTGTATCTAAATTATTAGATTACCCTGTATAGGTATGTTAATAGCTGCATAGAGGCAGCTGTACCCACCAGGAAGAAGTACAGAACTAACTCAAAAAACAAGCCACCCTGGTGGAATCCCAAAATCAATCAGCTATATAACAGGAGGAAGGAAATTATGGCAAAAATTAGGAGGTACAGCACCCAGCAGGCTAAAAGTACTCTCATCAAACTAAACAAACAACTCAGAGGACAAATAAAGTCTACCAAAGCAAAATTTGAGGGATGTTTGGCCTCCCAGGCCAAGGATAACCTCAAAGCATTCTTTAGCTATGTCCACAACCTCAAAGGCACTACACCATTGTGTGCAGAGCTCATTGTAAATGGAGCCACCTATACTGAGCCAAAAGATATAACAAACCTACTGGCTGATAAATTCAGCTCCATCTTTACTCATCTCTCCCCCTCAACCTTCCCCCAGAAAATATCATCAAATATAACCCCCTACAATCACTAGAGAACAGGTCCTTAATGCTCTCTCTAAGACCAAGAACACTGCATCAGTGGGCCCAGACAGCATCCCAAGATCCCTTCTAAATACCATGAAACAAAACCTATCAGGGCCTCTGGAATTACTATTTAACTGTAACCTCCAATCAGCCTTCATGCCTCATGAATGGAGAAAGGCAGCAGTCATCCCTCTGCACAAAGGTGGGCCATCTACACACCCTGGAAACTACAGACCCATAAGTCTCACTAGTCTTATATGTAAAGCCATGGAAAGAATTATAGAGATTATCAACAGAGATATAGTAAACCTCCTGACACTGGACCCAACCTAGTTTGGTTTCGTCAAGGGCAGATCATGCCAACTCAACCTGGTGGACTTCTTTGAGAAGGTCACCAAAGCAATGGAATCGGGCAAAATTGTTCACACTGCCTACCTTGACCTGGCCAAGGGATTTGACACAATACCTGACTCAGGCATTGTTGACAAACTCAGGAGGTTAGTTACAAACCCATATGTCACCTGGTGGATAGCCAACTGGCTGAGAGACAGGACCCATGAAGTTGGAATTGGGAAGTCCACCTCTACAAAGAGGCCAGTCACAAGTGGGGTTCCTCAAGGATCAGCCCTTGGACTGCTCCTTTTTGGCATTTACTTCTCAGAAGTCAAGGCCAATGTCAGTGGTGTCTGGCTGACTAATTTGCAGACGATTGCAAATTACGAGCTGTCATTGATTCTCACACTGACACAAATGTTCTCCAGGAGGGCTGACACAGACAAACAACTGGTGTCAGAGCCATGGACTAAAACTAAATGCCAAGAAATGCATAACAGTATCCTTTGGGAAGTCATCCATCCCTGGTAACTATCATATTGACAACACACCCCTTAGAGCTGACCCAGTAGTCAGGGACTTAGGGACACGCATAGATAGTAAGCTAGCCTTTGATCATCACATGTCTGCAGTGTTGAGGAAATCGTTCTATGTTGTGCAACATATAAACAAAGGTATGGCATCTAAGTCCAAGGAAGTAATTGTTCCACTGTATTCGGCATTCATTAGACCTATCATTGAGTACAATGCCCCCTTTGGTATGTACCTAACCGGGCACTTCCAACAATTGGAACGTCCAGAGAGGTTCCACACTAAAAGAATACAGGAAGTAAATGTGTCCTATGCAGACCACCTCAAGGCCCTATCCCTGTATTCTGTCTCCTACAGGCTTTTGAGGGGAGATCTATGCCTGGCATACAGGGCATTGTCAGACCCCACTCTGATGGACCTCTTGCATATCCACAAAACAAACAGCACCAGAATTGCCTGTTCTAAAGACTTAAACATTGCCTGTGATATAAATAGGACCTGCTGGAGAGCTATGTATGTATCCCAGAGACTACCCTGTCTATGGAACAGGCTCCCCATCCATGTGAAGCAGAGTTCCTCCCTAACCCAACTGAAGTGCAACTTGGGCAATTGGATGGGAGACCAGTAATTCATCCCTGGTTTGGCACCTATGTCTCTAATGGACACAAGTAACCTGTAAATGATTCGTCTCCCAGGTCCATGCTTGCACTTATCAAGGGTATCAGAACTTGTCAGAGATTTGGGATGCATGGCTAGGCTTAAAAAGGCCCTTGTGGTCATTAGCCTAGTAAACACCTGTGAACCTATGAACCTATAAATAAATGAAGTAAGTGTAGATCTGTTCCATGAAGCTGGTCTGCTTTGAATCAGTAAAAGTAAAATTAAAGCAAAATAATGTCCCATATGCATTGACCACACCAACGAATGCCATTTCCTAATGTTGTCTAAAATAGATACAGAGCTCAAAGGATGGCATGAACTTATTGTTACTGAAACTGTAAATTAACTGACTGAATGGCATATGCCAATGGTGCCAATCATGAAAAAGAATGGCAGTGTTTGAATCAGGATTGATCTAAAAAAAAAAAGCTTAATGATGCAGCCATGTGAGAAAAGGTTTATTCTACCTGTACTAGAAGACATTTTGCCTAAAGTGGTCAATGACATGGTATTCTCCACATTAGATTCTTCCAGTGAGTTTTGGCAAAAAAAAACAAAAAAAACAGAGAAAGATAGTCAAAAGCTGACAACTTACATAACTCCAGTGGGAAATTTTTGTTTTAAAAGACTCCCATTTGGTATAACTTCAGCACCAGAAATATTTCAACATGAAATGATTAACTTGTTAAAACTTGTGTTTGGGGCTGAAAAAAAGACACATGATTTGAAATCAGAGGCGGTGCCCCAAACTATTAAAGATTTGGGTTTGAAATTAATCCAAGACAAATGCTGCTTTGAAAAGTCCAAGCTGTAATGTTTTACTTTACATCAGCATATGTGGTATTGTAATCAAATGAGATGCAAGCAAGATTAGAACTATTGCAGAGCTACAGGGTCCACCCTGTGTGACTAGGTAATGATTGGCTCAATGGAAGATTAACTTTTTGCCCAAGTTTCTTCCAGATCAGATGCTGTGTCCACTAACAGACTTGTTAAAGAAAGACATACTTTGGAGCTGCAGATGCCCAAACCTTCAGCAAAATAAAAGCAAGGCTAACAACAGCTCCAGTACTAGCATACTATGATATTACCAAGCTGTTAATAATGAGTGCTGATGCCAGTAGCTTTGGCCTAGGGCGCCACCTTACTCCTAATGGATGAACAAGTGTTAAGACCCTTTTCCTTATTGCTTCAGAATGCTAAACAAAATTGAAGAAAGGTCTTTATAGATAGTACCTTGCAAGTGTGTGGGAATGTGGAGTCTGTGATCTAGATAATGTACTGCTCATATGTCAAAGATTGCTTATCAGACTGAGGTGGTTTAATGCTATTGCAATCCGTGTACATAAAAAAAGGTTGATTGTGGCTGGCCTTACCCAGTAAACCAATATGTAATTAAATGCAGTCATAAACTGAAGGTGATGTTGCCACCTATTCACAGAGCATCATGATGGTGTGACCAGTATCTAAGAGACTATAGAGGTTGAAACAAGCTACCATTAATGATCAAGTGTTACATCATCAAAGCTCAGTTGTCATAACAACACGATTCGCTACTGCATCAAGACAGAATAGTAGTACGCTTATTAAAATGTGCCAAAGTATTAAAGCAAAGAAAAAAAAAGAAAACACTAAGGTCTCACAAAATATTGTGAAAGAGCCAAAATGTCAGTAAGGTGGCCTTACATTAATCATGACATTGCATAGCTTGTATCATAGTTTGTATTCCTTGTTAACCATGGACAAACTCAAAGATGAGAGCCGTTACTATTGGCACCCTTACCATGATGTCCTCACTGACTTGTGTGAGTTTGATGCTAAAAGCTACTTAGTAGTAATCGGCTATTATGTTCATGATATTGAGATATTATATTACTAACCCAGAATTATCAGCAATATTCAAAACCATGTTCTGTTTCTTTTTTCCTGTGCCTGTCCCATCTAGCTAAGTGTCCCTTCCTGCTAGCTTTCCTCCTATTTTCCTTGTAGTATTGGCTCCTGCTTGGCCATGTCTAATTCTGTCTGTCCCTTATCACTTGTAACTACTCTTTGCATCTCTCCTTTCACCCTTACTTAATTTCTGATTGTCCTAACTTTTGTGGCTGCATCTCCCACTTTTGACTTTCATCTTACTCTGTCCTACCCCATTTTTCACTTATGTTGTGACATGTGCCCATGTCCTGATGTCCATTGCCTTTTTCCTTCTGTATTTTCCATCTCATCCCATCCTTTTGCCTGACCCTCACCAGCCTGACTCTGTCCTTTTTCACCTGGCTAGTAGGTAATAATGTTACAGTAGCACCACACAATCCACACATCAGACAGAGCAGGATAAACACCCGCATATTTGAATAGGTAAGAGGCCAGACCTCCCAACTGTGACTGATTTAAGGGATGTCCCTGATTTGCAAACAACTGTACCCCTGCCCCCACTGACTCCTGTGAAATGCACTAACAGTAGGCAGAAAGGTGGGAATCCCACATAATGGTAACTGTCAATAAGTTAAAGTAGACACTACTTGCATGTCAGAAATGGTGTAGTAATACATAAGCTCAAAATACCCCACAGTCATAACTGCAGAATATCTGAAATATATCATGGGTGTATCCCACTGATATGTACCTTTCCCTGAGGCTGGTCAAATATATACCTGAGAGTATCTGAGGCCTGCAAGTGTCAGAAACACACAGGCATATCAGCCTGTCTGCTGTTACATACTCTGCGAATAGCTGTAGAATTACTTCCACAAGCAATGCCCTTATGTAGGAGTACAACACAGAAATATCAAAGGATGTAGCCATCTACCATTTCTAGCTTCATTATACTCCTTCAGAGGTCATGCATTCTCCTACAAATTCCATATCTTCCGCCAGCCCAAAGATCTCTGTGCCAAACAACCATAAATCTTTCTGACTTTTCTTGGCCCTCATGTGTGTGTGTATACATATATGGATCTATGTCAGATGCTTGAGTTTATAGAAACTCAAAAATCATATGGATGAGACCATATGATCAAGTTTCCGAAAACTCGAACATCAAAAAAAAAAAAAACACAAAAATCTACCTTTTTTTTTTGTTACATTTATGCAGGAGAGCAGCCTCCCTGCACCCTCCATACCCCCTGCAAATTATAAACCAACTCTGAGATCGCACAATAGTGAAGAAAACGGCAAATTTCCAGATTCTCTCTGTACTGTGATATCCGTTCAAAAGCTTTGAGTTTTCAAAAACTCGATAATATGGTCTTGATCATACAAATTTCGAGTTTCTGAAAACTCGATCAACTGATAGGGGTCTGTAGATTATATATATAAATATAAATATATATATATATATATATATATATATATATATATATATATATATACATACATATATATAAAATGTGTGGGGGGAGGTTACTTTATTTTATTGAAGTGCCATAATGTCAAATCCCATTTTGTCGATGCTGAAAATATCGAACCCACTTTGTTGAAGGACTGGAACTACAAAGATCTTCCCAGGGTAAGTAACCACTTACCCATAAAGAAAGAAAATGCAAACTGTGCCATTCCTAACCCACTCAGGTGGGGGGCTATGTTCCCACTAACTAAATATATCAACTCTGAGATTGCACTTTAGTTGGGAAAACAATGAAGTTCACCTTCTCGCACAACAGGTTACTTACTCTGGGAAGATCTTCATAGCTGCGGTGGTTCAATGAAGTGGGCTTCGATATTTTCAGTGTTGACAAAATGGCATTTAGTTATTATGGCACTTTGACAAAATAAGGCAGACACGCGCACACACACACACACACACACACACACACACACACACACACACTGTTGTTTCATCAAAATATAGCTGCAATGGGCTGCATCTCATCAAAACAAATACCATCAGAAACTCAGTGACACTCTTGAGTACACTTCCTAGAAGTGTATGTGACAGTGGGTCCTGCAAAGAGGGGGAGAATGGGTGGGGGGTGCAGATCCATTAGTGCTTCTTGTAAAAGTTAGTGAGTTGCATTTAACAGTTTCAGTTTGTCATACATTTATATAAACTCACACACACATATATACTTATATATGAGTACATAACAGACAGATGAACTGCGCTACATTGTAAAGCAGTTCAGAAAAAACATATTCCCAAACTTCAGTCCATCAAAAATTTGAGATGGGTCCCACGGGGGTAAAATCCCAAACTCAGCTTGCAGTCCTGTCCCAGATGTACTTTACCATAGATCTGGAAGGAGTGCCCCCCCCCCTCAAAACCACAGATAGTGGATTTTGACTGCTTGAAGTTTGATTTGATCACTTAGGCTCAATGATAAATCAGGCTTCAATCACTTCAATTACATATAGATAGATAGATAGATAGATAGATAGATAGATAGATAGATAGATAGATAGATATTTGCTTCCAAGTTTTCTCTTGTTCCCATGTTACTCCATCCGTGCTTCATATATCACTAATGGTTTATTCTTCATTTTGGAAAAACTATATGTAATCTGTACCTAGCTAGGGCTTTCATGTTTTATCTTTGATATGCTATGCGAACACCAATGTGATTAACATTAGAAACCAATCTAATTTATTTATTTATTCACTGTCTTTTGTTTACTGGGAAAGTTCTATTTTCAGCAGAGTCCCTGGGAGAAAAACTCCTCATAAAATACATACTTATAATGAACAACAATAGAAATTAAAATGTTTTAAGCATTACTTTGCAGGCAGTATTGAGACAAATAGTAATGACATTTCTCATATACTTTAGAAGTTATTTTTTTACTAAGTCAATGATAATGCACAGAGGTTTGGTATATGTATGTTGACATTACTGAGGTAGGATGCCACTAATGCAAGAACAGAAGATAGAGGACAAGGAGGAAGGGTATAAGCAGAAATCAAGAAAAACATAAGTAGAAAAAGTTTTGGTAGTGGAGAGCTTGAGATAACAATAGATAGATTAGATGATGAGGTGGGTAAGGAGGGGGTATTAGTAGGACAGGATTAAGGATATAGGTTAGTTGGAGGAGCAGTAGAAGGGATGAAAGAGGAAGGGACAGGGATAAAAAAAAGGTGAAATAGAGTGATTGCTAGAGAGACTGGCATTGGAAGAGAAACAGAAAGGTGGTTTTAGTCAGGTTGGGGACATGAGCATAGCCATGAGGATGTTAGCTGTTGTTTTATGTTGTATTTGAAACATGTGGTAATGTTGTCTTGCTTTAGGTGGGTGGGATGGAGTCACAGTCCTTAGCAACATAGGTTGAGTTGCCTGCACTATTAAGAGACTTGGTCTTGGTCAGGAGATATTTGTTCTGTGACTGGAGATTCTTAGGAGGAATATAGTGTTTGAGAATGTTTCGTAGTGATGGACAGTTGTCAGGTTTGTGGCCACTAAGCAGTTGGGACTAGGTCAGGTGATTTGGTAGTTTGAGCCAGTGCAAGTGCTTCAGTGTGAGGCAGTGGTGTAAATGGGTTGGTAAGCTGGATGTAAACATAGCTATTTTATTGTAGCAAACCTCTATTTTATTTTTTAATGGGGTGAAGGTTAGTCAGAAGATGTTGCTAAAGAATTCCTAGCACAATCAAAGAGAAAGGGTTTGCTTGATTAGAGGAAGCCCAACTTTTGGTGAGTTTTCTTGATGGTTTGAATGCTGTGTTGATCATATTTTAAGTAACCATCAGTTAAGACACCAAGAAGCTTTGTGTTGGAAACTGTGTCAACTGAGGTATTTGCTGATATGATAAAGGATTGTTTCTATGCTGAGAGAGAGTTGAGTAAAAACAGCATTTCTTTTTTTAGAATTTTAAAAATAGTTAATAGTGATCTAGATAAGTCCCATCTGAGGAAAAGGGGTCCTGGGTCATCTTGTAGAGTAGCTGTAGACTTTATGCAGAGCATATGAGTGTGGCATAATTTGTGTATTGTACTACAGAGGCTTCTTTGGTAGCTTTGTGAAGATTATTAGTGAATATGTTGAGTAGTAATGGACCTAAAAGAGATCCCTGAGGTACTCCAAACAGAGACTGACAGAAAGGAGGAGAGATCTAATTTCTATTTTGCAGCCTGGAGTCTGTTGGTGAGATAGCTGTCCTAGTGAGAGTAGTTAATGGAGCAGGCATTGGTGTGAAACTGTGTTGAATGCTTTTGACGTGTCTAAGAAGAGGGAGGATACTAGGTTGCCTGCGTTTCTGTTCGAGTTTTGATTTCGGTAAAACTGAGCAGGGCAGTACTGGTGTTGTAAGGTCAAAAAATACACTTAGTATAGAGCTTTACTTATTTTAATTAATCTTAAAATTCCTTACTCCTGTAAGGAGGATGATTATACCTAATAGCTTCCTCTAATGAAACAATTTCATCGTTTTTTTTTCCAGAAGCAGCCAGTTTGCACCTGGAATAGCCATACAGCAACTGACACGGGTTTTTCAGAAGTAGACAGTTCACACCTAGTTCTGTCTATATGCCATAGAAACAAAATATGCATGAATGTGAGTTTCCTTTTTTATCAGTTCACAGGCTTTAAAAATGCAAGAGACAGAGAGGCCTGAAAACTATGCTTTGTTCCAATGTGCTGTACTATTTATAAATCAGACCAAATTATCCTGACTTTGTGGCATAGAGGAATAAAGGCCTGCTTATCATCCAGATGACCTGTGGCACTGGAGGGACCAGGTGGGAGGATTAGGACTGAGTGGCTGATGACAGTTCACCCATCCTGGGGGAGTGGTTGTTCTAGTCTGCTGCATTTACCATCAATAGGTGTTCGCTTACAGGTGCTGAAAGGAAAACAAAAGACCAAGGGATGTTGAGATAACACTACCAGTCCTGTGATGGTAGTCCTTGTTGAGCATGTGGGTGGGAACATGCACAGTTAAGGCCATGTATACTAAACCTTTGTGGTGATGTGAGCGCCTTGGTCAGCCACTGAGAGAGGTTAGGGCTTAACAGAAAATCTCTTATAGTTTACGTGTGGGATGATATTGTCACAGGGTTGTAGGAGTGCAGGTGTAGTTCATTAGTCTAGGGACAAGTATGGTCCGGTTATGAGACATAACACTAAGCCAAAGGGAGAACAAGACCCACAGAATACTGGGACAAGAGTATTCTCTTTGGTGAGACTCAGAAGAAGTGATGCAGTTAGGGGCACAAATTCCTCCATGGCTACCTGGAAGACTGCCTCCCACAGATGGCACTCATGTCTTGAGGGATTGGATTGGAAGAGGGTAATGACTGGGTGGTGCAGAAGGAAAACTTAGAAAACAATGGGCCGGATTCACAAAACCTCCGTGTAAGACTTAATATGTCTTACTCGGAGGCTGCAGTTGAACGGTATGACATCTGCATGCCATGCATATTCATGAGGGCATGCTGAATCATACCCTAGGCTAACACGGTCTGTGTAGGAAAGTAGGGGGCATGTCCGAATGCTGAGTACTGCAAAGGGACACGCCCCCAGAAGAGTCAGAGGCCTGAAAGTAAACACCCACGAGCGAGTTCTTAGAAATGTCAAGGAACACAACACCACACATCCCCACACACTAAATCCTACTGAAAATGTGTAAAACGTAAAAATAGCAGTTTCATTTTTTTTTTATAATGTCAAAAATGTTTGCCCGCATTTGTGCTCGTTTGCGCGGTTATGCCCTTCGCTCAGCCACAGTAAGCAGACATTGAAAAGCATATAAGATCTACATATGCAAATTAAGCCAAGTAGCAATAGCGTAGCGGTAGAGATGTTGGCCAAAGAGGAGGTAGTCACGGTTAGAGCCCCCACAACATCATTCACCATTTTTATTTAAATAAGTATGAAACAGTCCCCTGATATATATATATATATATATATATATATATATATATATATATAAAACTATAATTTAAGTAAAATGTAATGAAATGGGCCATGTATTTGTGAAGAAATCCGACAGAATAATTTAGAAAAAAAGGATTATAATTGCCCATAGCTGAGCAATGCTTTAGCAAGCTAAATATGAGTGCCCATAGGTGAGCAGCGCTTTAACAAGCTGCATATGAGTGCCTGTAGGTGAGCAGCACTTTAACAAGCTGCATATGAGTGCCCGTAGGTGAGCAGCGCTTTAACAAGCTGCATATGAGTGCCCAGAGGCGAGCAGCACTTTAACAAGCTTAATATGAGTGCCTGTAGCTCAGCAGTGCTTCACCCAGCGTAATATGAGTGCTCATAGCTAAATAACATGTTACCTAGTGTAAGCCGTTTGCGCGGAGCTGCGCAGCACGCCAACCAGCTTACCGGCGGGCAACATTGGGCAAGCTGTATCAAAGCCGCCTTTACACAGACACACCTCCTAGCCTGTCTAGACAGTAGTAAAATAAAAAAGCAATGCCAAGGGTCGAACCCGGGATACTGTGCACCATAGTCAAAGTACTGAACCACTAAGCCATGACAGTTGTACTGAGAAATACAGTATTAGCATATATATAGGAATGAATGAAAATAGAACCATGACAAAGCAGGTTTGCTTTAAGCTGATAAATATCCAAAATGGCCAATCACAGATAGATAGTATGGTTGTATGAAATGCTGAACATCCACAGTTGTCTAGACCCATATAAATCAAATGTAGCAGGATGCTGTACCTGAACACAGCCAGATATGAACATATATGAATAAAAATGGAATGTATATTAATGTAGCAGTAACATCCCCATCACCAACATTCCTAAGGTTACATACAGGAAACTGTACTAATACATGTAGGGGATATATATCTGCATCTACTAGGAATGTATAGTATATGTATAGGTAGTGTAAGTTGTTAATGTAATATTTCTCCACCCTACCCTATTTTCACAAATTATGCCATTCCACACCAAACTGGGTATGTGTATTCACAATTAATTCACATGGACATTTGTCATGTTGGTTCATACATATCTGCATGTACGTTGATGCATGTGCCCTGTTCACATATCCAAACCTGATGGCCTGTTGCCACCAATCAACCCTGCATGCTGTTGGAATGTGCACTGTTGTTCTAAATATGCATGTGTTATGCTTGCTGCTCAATGTTCGGAATTCATGGGTGTTTGATTAATGGGAATACTGATGCATGCTGTTACAACTAATTTTGAATGGTGTTTGTTACTAACCCAAAATGCCATAAAATACTGCTAAACATAGGACAACAGGGAAGGCGGGTTCCAGCGGACCCACCTCTCCCACCTCAGCTGGCGAGTGCACCTGGCACCAGTTCCCAGGCCGGGACCTTCTCCTCCGGTGGCCCTGTGCTACCTTTGGGTGGAAGCACTGCAGGGGGATGGGGCTTGTCCCCCCTCTGCAAGCGTGGCCGGAGGATGGCCTCCACTCACCCTCCATAGGGTCCGGTCTGTGATGCGTAGTGAGACAGTTGTTCTGTGACTGATCCCCTACGCCAGCTCAAGGCGAGAGTGGCGCAACTCACAGGTGTGCCTGCCCGTCCTATCTAGCCCCCAGCACAGTCCCGGCCTGGGCTGTGTAGGCGCAGTGGTAACTGCCCATGGGTGGGGATCTCAGTTCCACTGTTGCCATCTGTGGGCTCATGGGCTCGCGATATCCAAACATCCGTCCCCGTCAATTGTTTACCCCCCCACATGTGTCATACTCTGCCCCTGTATGCATCTTGTTTGTCTTGTCTGTTAACCTCCCAACATACCTCCCCAAATATACCTACTTCCTGTACCTCACATTCCACTCTCACCTGAAAAAAAATATAAAAAGGGCACTCTGTTCCCACAAAAAAATTACACCCCATACATAGCTGCCCAATTCACACACATGTCCACTGGACATGTAAACTGATAATTCTAATTGGCAGTACAACATATTTTGTTGTCCTCACCCCTCTCTCAGGGGTGGCAGGTTTCAAATTTCACACCAAATTTCAAACAGATGCACAGCTGTTGCTGATAAAGAAATGGGCAGCTATGGACCTTCCCTACACCCATCCTGCACATCCCAAGCTGGTTTCCCTACTGTCTTTCCCTCTTTGTGCCCCCTTTTTCACCACTTTCCTATTTCCCCATTTTCTTTTCTTTAAAAGAAATTTGCGTGGGTGTTAGTGGGAGTAAGCACTTTTAAGCAGTAGTCAGCGGGTGTGCGCTTGTGTGTGCTTAGCTAAGCGTAGCTAAGCATCGCGCAGACTCGTGCAAACTGCTTAAAAGTGCCTTAGTCACTCTGTATGACAAGGCCTGTAGTCTGCTCATCAGCGTCAGTCTCAAACCCCGGACCTTGGAAACACTAGTCTGCATGAATTACCACTGAGCCACAGCAGATATACAAGAACTTGGTGCTGAAAAAAATATATCATGAAATACAAGGAGTGAATGTAAAAGGAAAATAGGAAGGCCATTACACAAAGCTTGTTCTGTGTATCTTTACTGGCAATTCTTGTGGAATTGCATTACGTTAGTGTGAGAAGAGAAACAGCCATGCTAGTAGGTAATAATGTTACAGTAGCACCTTACAAATCCCACACAGTATCAGAGCAGGATAAACACCACCATATTTGAATAGGTAAGAGGCCAGACCTCCCAACTGTGACTGATTTACAGGGATGTCCCTGATTTGCAAACAACTGTTACCTGTGCCCCACTGACTCCCTGTGAAATGTACTAACAGTAGGCAGAAAGGTGGGGAATCCCACATAATGGTAACTGTCAATAAGTTAAAGTAGACACTACTTGCATGTCAGAAATGGTGTAGTAATACATAAGCTCAAAATACCCCACAGTCACAACTGCAGAATATCTGAAATATATCATGGGTGTATCCCACTGATATGTACCTTTCCCTGAGGCTGGTCAAATATATACCTGAGAGTATCTGAGGCCTGCAAGTGTCAGAAACACACAGGCATATCAGCCTGTCTGCTGTTACATACTCTGCGAATAGCTGTAGAATTACTTCCACAAGCAATGCCCTTATGTAGGAGTACAACACAGAAATATCAAAGGATGTAGCCATCTAACATACCAATGACAGTATAGCAGTTCATAAGCACTGCATGGGCCTGATATTCATAAGTGTTAGTACAATATACTTAGTTGTCCTCACCCCTCTCTCAGGGGTAGAAAGTTTCAAATGTCACAGCAAATGTCAAACATATGTACAGCTATTGCAGTTAAAGAAATGTGCAGCTATGGACCTTCCCTACACCCAGCCTGCACACCCCTAGCTGGTGTCCCCACTGACTTCCTGCTTACAACTGTTTAAAAGTGCCTTAT